>NW_018397269.1:563512-704036 GCF_002168275.2 Theobroma umbraticum
TTTAATATTCTTTCTTGCTTATAATTGATCATGTTTGAGTTGTTTATTTTAATCTTGTTTTTAATGCATATGATTACTTGATCACTAATTAAATTGATTTAGAAACCTAAAAGGAACTGAGAGAGGGATTTTACAGTAAACCTTGCATAAAATAACATATGTTCAATATCAATTGCATAAGATGATTGATTTGATTTGCATGTAAGGTAGACATACACTTACATGCCATATGTAGTCAAAATTAAAGTCTATTCTTAATGAATCTTTCTTAATTTCAATTCGCATAGACATATAATAAATTAGTTAAGATAGTTATTTTTATAAGAAACTTGACGGAGGCTTATAAATAAATTAGAACTCTAGATTAACAACTTAAACCTATCTAGTAAGTACAAAAAGAATAGAAGAGATTTAGATAAAATATTGAAGGGATATTGTGGTTCTAGATTTTTTGGTTGACTGATTTTAGTTAAATTGTTACTTTTGCTAGTAGTTTAGTTTTAATTTTAATTTTATTAATTTTCAGCAGTTTTAAATCCAGTTTTTTGGATAAGATTGAGTTATTTTTATCTTAGTAATTAGCAAAAATATTTGGTTAATTCTTCGTAAGAATAAACTTTACTTTCATTATATTACTTGTTTATGATATGTGCATTTGCGTGGTTTATCTGACAAACAAAATCAAGAGTGAAGAAAAATTTTGGTAAAATATATTTTGTTCTATCGCCTTTAATGTATCTTTCTTTTAATTGTGCTATGCAAACGATATTATCCTCATATAATGTTATTAGAATTTCTTTCTCAATTAACAAGCCACACGTTTTTCAAATATATTAAGTTACAAATTTTAATCAGACAAATTCAAGACTTGTATCATGAATCGCTAAAATTCTGCAAAGTTAGAAAAAATAACAAATATAGTTTGTTTTACAAAATAGTATGAAATAGTCATACATCCACATATGAATAAGTAACTTGTCTAAGGTCAACCCTTGCGTGGATTAGTAAATATCATGCATCTGCATAACTAATTAAATTTGATTTTGATACATTTGAGTAATATAAGCTCATGTCCATTATTCTTCAGAGATATCGAAGTATATGTTTAATTCCATTCCAATAGCTTCGAGTTGGAGAAGAACTATATCTTGTTAATAAAATAATGGCAAATGATATATCAGGTTATGTATTACTAACAAGATAGATTAGTGTTTGAATTGCACTAAGATATGATACTTCAGGATCAAGAAGTTCTCCATCATCCTCATGAGGTCGGAAAGGGTTTTCTTTTTTACATTTAGTGACCTTATAACTACTGGTGAACTTAATAGATGTGCTTTGTCTATATAAAATAATTTTTAGCACTTTTTCTATATAATTTGATTGGTGGAAATAAAAATTCCATTTATCAAGTGCTCAATCTGAAAACTCAATCAAAAATTTATTTTTCCAAGATTTATCATCTCAAATTCTTTTTTTAAGTGATCTACTATTTTTGATAACTCTTCAAGAGTTCCAATAATGTATACGTCATCAATATAAACAGCAATTATCACAAATCCATATATGAATTTTTTCACAAAAGCACATGGATATATAAGATCATTTTTATAGTCTTTTTTTAATAAACATTTACTAAGGTGATTATATCACATGCATCCGGATTGCTTTAATCCATATAAAAATTTATTTAATTTAATCGAATAAATTTTGCAAGAATTCAAATTTTGTGCTTCAAGCAATTTAAATCCTTTAGGGATTCTCATACAAGTATTATTATCAAATGAGCCATATAAATAGGTTGTAGCTACATTCATTAAAAGTATTTCAATATTTTCATGTATTGCCAAGCTAATTAATATAAAATTATAATTTTATCCACCATGAGAGAATATGTCTCTTCATAATTAGTATCAGGTTTTTGGATAAAACTTTGTACAACAAGCTATGCTTTATATCTCATAATCTCATTTTTTTCATTTCATTTTCGTATAAATACCCATATATATCTCGCTAATTTTACACCATTTGGTGTTCAAACTATAGGTCTAAAAACTTCACGTTTTACAAGTGGATTGAATTTCACTTTAATTGCATCTTTCCACATTGGCTAATAATTTCTATTGCTACATTCTTTAATAAATATAAGTTCAAGACCCTTATTTTGCTTTCAAAATATTAAGTGGTATATTATATACAAAAATATCATCAATATTTATTTAATTTTGATTTCATTTTTTCCCATCATGATATAATTTATCAAGATCTCTTTAGTTTCAATGATTTCAAGTATCTAAATTTCTTCTGAAATTTTATTAATTATGTCAAGAGTCTTTTTGGGAATTTATATTTCCTTTTTTAGACCATCTCGAATATTTTCTCTTTTTCATTTTCGAGGATTTTTTCTTTTGAACTTATTGATTTCCCACGCTTTTGGGATGCCTTGTCCTACAAGGATACCAATTCTAATACGAGCTTTTGGACCTAGTATATAAGATTTAATTATTTTCTTTAGGTTAGCAAAACATTTGGTGACTGATTTGCTATATTTTGCAAATGAATTATATTTTGAACTTCAAGTTCACATTGATTTGTGTGAGGATCAAAACTAAATAATAATAATAATAATAATAATAATAATAATAACACATTTCAAAATATTTCCTTTTCTAGTTGTTTATTTTCTCCCTTTAATGTTAAAGAAATTATTTCATTAAAATGATAATCGGCAAACTTTATCGTGAATAAATCTCCTTTTAAGGGTTCTAAGTATTTAATAATAGATGAAAATTCATATCCAACATATATTCCTAACCTCTTTTGAGAACCCATTTTTATGCAATGCAGTGGAGCAATTGAAACATGCATATCCAAAAATTCTGAGATAAGAAATATTTAGTTTCTAATCATCAACCAATTATATATGAGAGAATTTATAATAACTCGTTAGCCTGATGCGTACAAGTGCTGCTACAACTAAAATGACAAGCCCCCAAACAAAAATTGAGAGTTTAGATTTCATAAACAATGGCCTTACAATTAATTGAAAATGTTTAATAAACAACTCTTATGGACCGTTTTGTATATAAACATGAGCAATAGGCAGTTCAATAATTGTTTCAATTAATATATAATATTTATTAAAGGTTTGAGATGTAAATGCACTAATATTGTAAAGACAAATAATCTTGATTGCATAATCAGGAAAATGTGCTTGTAAACGAATGATTACAAATGCCAAATTGCAAGTTGATATAAGCACAAATGTGACCATTTAGTCGATGCATCAATTAAAATTGTAAATTATCTAAATGGTCCACATGGTGGATGTATGAATCTACATATATCCCCCTAAATATGTTTTAAAAATGTAAGAGATTCAGTCCCACCTTTAGCTAGTGATGACTTTATAATTAATTTGTCTTCAGAGTAAGCAGTACATGAGAATTCATTAGATTGAAAAACCTTTTTGATTTTTCAATAGATAACTACATGTATTTTCAATAATTTTTCGCATCATTATTGATTCGAAATAGCTCAACTAGTCATGCTAAACATTAAAATCATGAATAAATTTCTAGTTTACTATAGCATGAGTTTCAATCATTCTAATTTTTGTATAATATATTCTAGAGGACAAAATGAGTAATTTTTTCAATATATACTTTTCACCCGAGACAATAGATGTAATATAAAAGTATTCAGTGTCTCTTTCATTTATTGCCTCAATATGATATCCATTAAGAAAATATTTTTAAAATTTAATAAATTTCTTTAAGGCTTAGTAGAAAATAATGCATTCTCTATTATGAACTTTGCTCTTTTGGGAAATAAAAGATTAGCTGTTCTAGATCCTTCAATTAATCTGATACTAGCAAATATTGTATTGATATTGATTTCTTCTATTGTCAAGTGAGAAAAATATTTCTTATCTTTAAATAGAGTGTGTATTGTAACAATGTCTGCTAAACATATATTTACATCAACGATATTGAATCTGACAAGATGAATATCATTATTTTTCTTCAATAAAATAAGATACATAATAAGAAACATACAAGTTGACATAAGAAAACAATAAATATATAATTTACTAATTAAAACACATAATAAACGCATATCATGTAAATATAATGAGAACATATAAAAATATCTTTATGGGAAAGTTATACTAAAACATACCAACAAACTATTAAGAAATTTCATTCTTAGATATTTTCATTACCAATCAAATGATCAACTCTTCTTTTAGGATGGGCAAGAAAATCTACAACATCTTGATGTATTATATCAACTTGGTCATGGTTAAAATTATCTTGGACAAAATTTACTTCGATATTTTTTTCTTTTAGCATTTAATGAAACTTGATAAAGTTTAACATTTATTTCTTTTTAGCATGCAGTGATACTTGATAAAGTTCAACAAGATGTTTTAACGTACAAGATACTTGATAAAGTTCAACAAGATGTTTTAACGTACAATAAGTACGTGACCAATGACTATTCATGCCACACTGATGACAAGACATTTTCTCTATTTCTTTTATTCTATCTATTTTATCTTTTTTATTGTATCTCTTCACTATTCATCAACGTTTAAAAGTGTTTGTCAATTTTTAGTAGATTAAAAAGTATTCATCCACTTCTAGTTAGGTTAAAAAGTATTTGTCCATTTCTTGTGGGTTAAAAAGTATCCATCCACTTTTGGTGGGTTAAAACTATCTATCCACTCTTGACAGGTTAAAATTGTCCATCTATTTCTAATGAATAAATATATTCTTAGAATTATAATAGTGATTAGCGTAATCACCATGATTGCAATTATTATGGCGACATTTTTCAAGTCCATGACCATAATTATTAAATAATATTATTTTTCCTTCAAGGAATGGATGGAGTACATGTTTTTTTATTAATAGTTATATAATAGCAAATTTACATTTAAGTTAATTTTTAAGGATGAAAACATCAAAGAAATATCAAGTCATTTATTTGATTCGGTAAAACCAAAAATAAAAAATCAACCATTGAAATCCTTTTGAAGTTTGGAGATGATGGAAACTAAATAACACCAAATTTTGAAAGATTAGAAAATCGTGCTGATAATATGTTATGAAATATAATTTGAAAAAACAACAATGAGAGAAAGTATGTAGAGAGAATAAGAAGATCTTATTCCAATATATCTTTACAAAAGCAATGAGAGCCTATTTATAGATTAACAACTCTTTGAATCCAAACTTTAATCTAATTGAATTTAAGGGTTCAAATAAAAGAGCACATCTTGTATCTGGCATGTTATGCTGTTTGATTTGATCTGAACTTCTTGGATCATAAAATAATGAATATTCACATATATTCATAACAAATGTAACATTCTTTAGACCAATGGTACACTTATTGGCTTTTTTTTTCTTTTTTTTTATGTCAGCTATTTGATTTAACAGGGTCACTTAAAGGTACAAACTATTTAATGGAAATAAAATTAGAGTTTCTAACAGTAAATTTCTAAACTTCAAGTTCCAAATTGACACTTCTGCTATACTTTGAATATCAAATGTGTAGTTAAGTTCTATATTTCTCTTCGTCTTCTAAGCTTTTCCTAAGAATTAAGAAATAATTTAAGAAATTAATGTACGTAGTGAAATAAAATACAAAAATAAATATTTTTTTAGAAGAACATAAATACAAATTACAAAAACAATCAAATCAATGACATTGAAATAGATATGAATACACAATTATAGAAAACCAATAATTAACAAGTTAGCATAAAGTTCAGAGAAAAAAGAATTATACGAGGCATGAATTCTAATAGCAGATAAAATAAAAAAAAGATGTCCATGGTCAAAAGGCATTTTCTACTATAGTATGTTCGAATTATAGATGTTTGGTTTTGTTAATGAGAAAATTTTGTACCATTATCATTATCTTTTTTTACCCTTTATCAAGCCGAAGAGAGAGCTATGAATTTAAGTCAAGAAAAGCATAAAAAAACCATGATGAAAACTATACCTATGGAACAAAGAAATAAATCCAATCATGGATTTGGCTACTTGTTTATGTCACGACGTAACATTTTCATTCTAAAAGACATTTTTGTTGAATGAAAATAAGTTCTTATTTATAAATTCAAATCTTACCTCATCTTTTACAAATGCGAGCTCTATAACAATTAAGTTGACTAGCTCCTTGGGTTTGCTTTACAGTCGAGCATTGTCATTAGCTTAGGCTTTAACTTGGGCTAACTCAAACAAGTTACAAGAAACCTTTTTAACGGATAAGAAAAATACCCTCAATTAAACAATTCTAGAGCTTTTAAAGCTTTTGTTTATCATTAAATTTTTCAAAATTTAACATTATAATCAAACTAACCTATTACATAACTATATATTTGATTTAGTAATTGATGCATAATCATTGCTTAAAATGTAAGACTTAAATATCTCATCTTCAAAATAAAAGAAAAACTAACATAAAAGAAATATATCCAAAAAGATCAAACTAGATCATTACATTTTTACAATTTTGCCTCAAAAATCAATTTCAACTATATCTTATTTGATATTATGTTTGCAATCAAATTGGCTTTATGTAGGCAACTTAACCTCAAAATCTAGGACGCTTGGGTTAGAAGATTGCAAAAATGGTACTAGTCATAATAGATACTACGGCCCATAGGCCATAATCTCTCTCCCCCTTGACAGTCAGTCAGCCCGACAATATCTAACCATCTCAACGAACAATCCCTACACCACGCCACTCTAGACTTTCCTCAAATTCGTTTATTCCATTGTTCACTCCCTCTATAAAAATTTTTAAAAAAAATCAATAAAATTAACAACACCGACACGGAATTCAGATCTTCAAACCCTTTCATTGTCAAATCTCAGATCTCATTAGTTTATGTTTTACTTCACTTAAAACACATTTCCGTTTCTCTAATCAGCTCAAGAGACAGACAGAAACACAGAAGTGGAGATAGCTGAATCCAATGGCTGTGGCTGTCAGGGGAACTCGAGGTGGCGGATCAGGCGGAGGTGGAGCTGGTTTCCGTAGCTTGTTTTCTTATAGGATCTTTGTCTCAGCCATGTTTTCGCTTCTCTTCGTGGCCACTCTCTCCGTTCTCTTCACTTCTCATCCTTCTACAACTCATCACCACTCTGTAAATATACCCTCTTCATTACTCTTTATTCAATTTTCTTCACCTTTCATTTCTTCAAAATCCAAGTTCTTTTTGGCTTTTTCAGACACCCTTTTCGATTCTCTAACTGGGTTTTCATTTTTTTAATTTTATATATATTTTCCTTTTTCCTGGAATCAGGCCCTTTTATTTCCCTAACTCAGCTCTTCACTTTCAATGCTTGAGAATCCAAATCGTTCTGGCTTTTCTAGATACCCTTTGGCGTTCTCTAAATGGGTTTTTTCTGGTTTTTTTTTGGGCTGAGCTTTTAAAACTTCAAAATCTAATCTTCATATGGGTCTTCCTTATAGCATTTCGAGCAGAGCTTTCTATACTTAAAAATTCAATCTTTGTAATTTTTTAGATGCGCATTTAATTATTCTAACTGTTTTTCTTTTCTTGGGTTTTTGAGCAGAGGCTTCCCAGTGGTGGAAATGCTTACATGCACAGAACATTTCTGGCATTGAACTCAGACCCTCTCAAAACAAGGTTAGATTTGATACACAAGCAAGCCAATGATCACATAACACTAGTGAAAGCCTATGCAGCTTATGCAAGGAAGCTAAAGCTTGAAATTTCAAGACAATTGAAAATGTTTGATGATTTGGCGAAGAATTTCTCAGATCTTACTTCAAAACCAAGTTATAAATCCTCTTTGTTTGAAACCAGTGGTAATTTAGATGAGGATGTTTTGAGGCAGTTTGAGAAAGAAGTGAAAGATAGAGTGAAATTTGCTAGGTTGTTGATAGCTGAATCTAAAGAGAATTATGATAATCAGTTGAAAATTCAGAAGTTGAAAGATACTATTTTTGCAGTTAATGAATTGTTAGGTAAGGCAAAAAAGAATGGAGCCTTTGCAAGCTTGATTGCTGCTAAATCGATTCCTAAGAGTTTGCATTGCTTGGCAATGAGGCTTGTGGAGGAGAGGATTTCACATCCGGAGAAGTATAAGGAAGACTGGCCTAAGGCTGAGTTTGAGGATCCTAGTTTGTATCATTATGCTATATTTACAGATAATGTAATTGCGGTTTCTGTGGTGGTTAGATCTGTGGTGAAGAATGCTGAGGAGCCTTCAAAACATGTATTCCATGTGGTGACAGATAGAATGAATGTGGCTGCAATGAAAGTTTGGTTCAGAATGAGGCCTGTGGAAGGGGGTGCTCATGTGGAGGTGAAGGCAGTGGAAGATTATGATTTCTTGAGTTCCTCGTATGTGCCTGTGGTGGGGCAGATCGAGTCTTCTAATGTGCAGATGGAGAATGCAACCAAAGAAGGAAGTAACATAAAGTTTAGGAATCCTAAGTATATGCCAATGTTGAATCACCTTAGGTTTTATTTGCCTGAGATGTACCCAAAATTGCATAAGATTTTGTTCTTAGATGATGATGTTGTGGTTCAGAAGGACTTGACAGGGTTGTGGAAGATAGATTTGGGCGGAAAGGTGAATGGGGCTGTTGAGACCTGCTTTGGTTCTTTTCACCGTTTCTCTCAGTATTTGAACTTTTCACATCCTCTCATTAAGGAGAGGTTTAACCCTAAGGCTTGCGCTTGGGCTTACGGGATGAATATTTTTGATCTTGATGCCTGGAGGCGTGAGAAATGTACAGAAACATATCACAACTGGCAGAACTTGGTAAGTGAATTATTTGCTTTCAAGTGAATTTAGTGATGTTTGATGTTAATGGGGGTAATGGTTTGTAAGCACGATGCCTGGTTTCCTAGAGAGTATTTTCTAGTATTTATTGAGAAAAACAAATGATGTTTTTACCTGCAAAATGAAACAACCCACCAGAAATCAAAACGAGTCCTTAGTTCTGTTAGTATTAGGGGGTTTTGGATTGAAAATAAAAATAATTATCAAAAAATGCAACTTTTAGGAGTGAAACTTATTAACTAACTCCAAATACAGCACTTCATTTGCTTGTGAGAATTATGGGTTGAAGTGCAAGAATGGGATGTCTAATTAACGTTCATTTAATCTTGTGATCAGAATGAGGATCGGACTCTGTGGAAATTAGGTACTCTTCCACCTGGCCTGATGACCTTCTACTCATTGACAAAATCACTGGACAAATCCTGGCACGTGCTTGGGCTTGGATACAATCCAAGCATTAGCATGGATGAGATCAATAATGCTGCAGTCATTCATTATAATGGAAACATGAAACCTTGGCTAGATATTGCTATGAACCAATACAAGAATCTCTGGACTAAATATGTGGATAACGATATGGAGTTTGTGCAGATGTGCAATTTTGGAGTATAGATAAGTGCTGGTGCTGTTCTCTCAGCAATCAAGTAACAAGAATACACGTTTTACTGATTGTTCATAGTGGCTTGCTATATTTCACCAAGACTTTTGGATTACATTATTCATGAGTATAACTTCCAGAGCAAAGCTTGATGGTTGTATCACCAGTTTTCATTTTTTTCCTTCTATTCTAGAATTGCTATTTGTTGATTCTCAATTTTGCTGTTTTGTTTCTTGAATATGTCAGGCACGAATTGTACTGAACCAGCTAGTATTATGTACACAGGGAAATGATTCTTTTGATTAGTAAAACCTTTTCTACCAATAGATTTGGTAACTCACAAAATTCGTCATGTGAATCTAGTTAATTCAAGTGTCCTTCTCTTGTTCTAGTTCTCAGGTTTTAATGTGTGATGAGATAATCCTGTGAGATTTTATACATGCTTCCTCATCTCAAGTATGCTTCTTTTGTTATTCCTCTAGCTTGGTTTATAACAGTTCCTGAAAATTATGAGTACATGGTACTGTACTGAGTACCATTATATTCCATTCGTTGTTTGTTTGTCTGCCTAACAAGTTAGATTGAGAATCTGAACTTCCTGAAGGCCACGCAGTTTGCTGCAGAGTATGGAAGAGTGACATTCCATGCTTAACAAGATCTTCCTCTCTACCTAATGCCAGCCATTTGCTTCAGTTGTCGATTGGCGAATGCATTCTAACTTTGAATGTGTCAATCATAGTTTAAGGGAATATAAAACAAAAAAAAAAAAACCCTCATATTTGGGGAAAAATACACTTTATCTTACATTAGTTTTGGCGAATAACCTCTCACTCCCCATGAATAAGCAACTGTGCTATTTATTAACTTAATTTTAATCCTTTTATCATTTATTGGGTAAAATATCTTGATTTTTTTAAATTTTAATTGAAATTATATAAAAATTTATTAATTTTTGAAATAAACATCCTATTTCAAAAAATTATTTTTCACTGGATACATAGACTCAACAGTTAGTTAACCGTTAATATTTTCATCAATTAAGTGACGAGATAAAGGGTGAGAAGATAATTTTATTTTTATTAATTTTTATAATTATAATTATATAATTATATTATTTTTTTACTAATTAAAAGAATCATTATGGAACACTGGAGCTCCCCTGGGGAGCCTTGATCGGGACTTTTAAGGGAGCACCATTGCTCTCTTTAGGGAGGAAGATCACGCCCTCTCCTTTGGAGAGCACTGATCTGGTGCTTCCCTCGGCCAGTGCTCTCCCTTCAAAGGGAGTTGATTGGTGCTCTCTATTTTTTTATTTTTTAAAAAGATATAATAATAATTTTATAAATTAATTAAAAAATATATTTTAATCTTTTCATTGCTTTTATTAAGTACTTTTGGGGTTGAGTGTCTATTTCGAAAACTAACGAACTTCTGTGTAATTTCGATTAAAACTTAAAAAAGTCAAGGTATTTTATCATTGTTTATTTCTCTATTTCAAATTTCTTTCTTTTCTTTTTCTTTCTAAATTTTTGGCCTAAAGTTTTTTCTCTTAATTCCAAAATTGAGAAATTATGATGGTGGAGACGTTGAAACGAAATTGTATCTAACATTATTCTAAGTTTTATCGGCATTTACTATCTAGAGTTTTACTTGTCATACACAACATTAAGCAATTAATATGAATTTAAACTTCAAGATTAAATATAAACACCAAATAAAAGCAAAATTATTTACAAATAAAACAATATGCTGGAAAAGGAGGAGAAATATTATTAGCCTTTAATTATTTTGAACAAAATACGATGTCTATAGCTATAATCTGATGCAACTTTTATTATTGAGAGACTCTCATCCTTTTCTTATTTGGATAATGTAAAGAATAAAAAAAAGCAAGAATGAAGAAGGGAAAGTACAATAGCAACCCAAATTACCCAGAACCCCCTACTAATCCCACAGTGGGCTCGATGAATTTCGCCGACCAACCTAAGCTTACAAGTGTTGCTTTTGTTAAGGCTGCTAAACAAGTTGAAAATGATGTTGTAGGCCAAGAACTTCAAAAGCGACTGGAGGCTGTCGGATCCGAGTAAGAAATTGCTAAGATTCGGTTTCATACTCAAATATAAAATAATCAAAAAATTAAAAATATAACGCAGTGAAATAATAAATTAATATTTAATCAAAGAACCAGTAGAATCTTGTAGGATCAATATTTATGTTTTTCATGTAATTTTTAAATTAATTATAAATATTCATAAGTTTAAGAGTTACATATTTTACTTTAGATATCGTAATTAAGAGCTAATTAAATAAAAAAACACTTGTGATGAAGCAAGAAACCTCGAAAAGAAAATAAAATGGTCTAAAATCTTACAACTAAAATCTTTACTTTTTCACTTTTAGGATTTGTCAAATTTTCAACCACCCAAGTGTTTGGCTTCTAATAGTAATCCACACAGTGACCGAATAAGATCTTTTTAAAGGCAGGATTTTACTTGTGTTAGTAAGTTTTGTTTTCCAAACAAAAAGAAAACTAAAAATTCTGACTGAATCTTATTTTTGTTAAACCAAAAAAACTATTTTTCTTTTCTTATTTTATGAAACGACTGAGAAGTGGCTAAAGGATTTTTTTTTTGAGTTTTATTTTGCGAACATAACATATTTATATAGTCAAATTAAGTTGTAACCTTAGATACAATAATTGTATTTTAATTCAATTAAGTCTTTGTGAACTTAATTAATTTTTCACTTTATTTTGATCTATTTCAATTAAGTCCAACTTAATTGATTATCCTTATTTAATCTCAATCGTGTCACTTAATGTGTGTGACCCATTAAGCTTTTAACATATTGACAATAAATATAAATTCTAATCAAATATCAATTTGATAATTGATTTATATCTATAGATATTGAGCGGCATCTAGCAATATATCATTACCACCCAAATGTTAAAGAGTGAATTAAAGAATTTGATAATACCCTTCAATGATAAGCCTCTAAGCGCAATATGATCCTTTCATCAAATATCCCAGATATATTATAAAGCATGGGTCAGTGTCTACTTATAACATTCCATAGTAGTTCTCATAATTCATAACTAACCTTATAAATTTAGAAAACTAACTTTCCTCAAATTCATCATGCTTTGCCAAAAAACTTTATACAAGTTAATCAAGAATTGAGAATTAATGAGATACATCCCCTCATATCACTTGGGGTGATGAATCCTCTCTTGACCACTCATTCACCTTCGCATGCTTTATGGCATACCTAAAAACTCTATGTTTAAGCATCTGGTCACCTCTAGACTCGTAGGGATGAATCGAAGTATGTCATTCCCTATACAAGATGACTTGGTGTCTCAAGTTCAAAGACTCGTTGCACGACTATCACATGGAAACATATTCTACAAACACTTGAGTGAAATACCAAATGGAGTTCTCATAGTAGGTCATGTTCAACGAACTTGTTCTTTAACAAGCACTTACATGTTATCTTTACAATTCAATCTATGAGATCGATTGCTTACTTTCCAAGTAAGAAGGCTTAACATGTACCAATCTTTAAGCATTGTCAATGCCTTGTCTTGATAATACAATGACCAAGAACAATTTTAGGAGCATGGCTTTGATGCATAATGATCTCATAATTGTAATAACTTTACAATTTTCTTGAAAGACCTTTATGTTCCATGGGCTTCATCCAATTAGTACTTAATTAATCCTTATTATTCCACTAACATGAAGAAAAACTTATATCAAATATAATTATGCGATTAAGTATGCGTTAAATGACAATATATATTCCTTAACTAATTCAATTTGCTCATAGGCATATACTAACAATCTCTCACTTGTACATGAGTCAATTGTTAACATATCCAATATCAAACTTTTTTGCTCAGCAATTATGTCTCTATTAGGACAACTCAAAGTGCAATATTTGAGAATTTGTTAATATGTTTGACAATCTCCATTGTCATAATTGAAATGCCAATTTAGATCACAACAAGAACTTGATTCCATTATTTTGGCTCTTATTGTTACCTTAACAACTCATAATTATTTATTGATTCATTAAACCAATGATCTAAATATCTCTTCTTTTGTAGCCTAAATAAAAGATTTGTACTCGATTACAGATATAATCATGTGGTTATCTCTTGTTTTGGAACCATTTTAATACAACTACTCAATCATGACTTTATGTCACTTTTAACATTTAGGATTCTTTCTATATTAAACTCCTTTAACATGTCATTTTAAATTCTTTTGTTGAGTCCCTTTTTAGGTTTTAACCCTTTAGTCCCATTTTGTTTTTCTTTGACTGACAAATGTATCTTATACACTTTTAATGAGTAACTTATCTTACTCCCACTAATTGTATGATATGCACAAAATATGTTTATCTTATTTAATTTATTCAACTATTTTGAATTTATTATATTTAATAGAGATTATTATCTAATCATTCATGTTGGATTATTTAGTAGACTCATCTTATATGAAGTAGTGTATCAATATGTATTCTACTAATGGTTTGTATTTAATGGATTCATCTCATGAATTATGCATCCTATGCATCCCATTAAATCAATCTTTGTGCATAGATCCTATCTTTTGGATTTCATAATTTCAAAACCTTTAACCTTTAAAGTGTCATTAGCTCCCATTATTTCTATCATGTATAGCTCCCATAAATGAGAGATTTTTATTTATTAATTCATCAATAAAGGGCTCATTGATTTGACATTGTTGATATGCATAGTATTTATCGCATTTCACATATATCATATATATATATATTGAAAAATAAATCTATCTCATGCCAACTACTGGGTTGATTATAGACTTTACTAATACTAATTTCCTTTAGCCATTAAGGAAATTAGTTGTTCAAATTCCTAGGAGATTTACACAAACATTGTCTTTAAGCTTTGCTTGTTATCTCTTTGAATCTCCATGGTGCCTTCGAATGTCCATCTTTAAGTTACAAAAATTTTTCTATCTAACCCTTGTTTTATATTTTGATGTAACTAATTATATTCTATAATCAAGAGACCTCAAGTTACATCTGAGGGAAGTTAGGTGAGAACAGAATTTTACAACCAAAAAAAATAGAGAAAAGGCAGGGTACGTAGATCCTATTTTAAAATAAATACCAAGAGAAATAAATTTAATCATCCATGACCTAATCTTCTAAGGTCTAATGCCATAATCATCCCCATATTTTATAATCACAATCAAAAGAATAGAAATAATTGCAAGCTAAATATCACTTGGTGATATTGTGTGTTATTTGAGAAAAGCATCAATTAATTCACATAAAGTGCTAGACTCAAATTATTTGGTATAAAGCTCACACACAACATTCATTGAAGAAAGCTAATAAATATTACATATAGCTTAAAACTAACAAACAAAAGAACATAACGACCTGCTGAAACGTGGTTTACAAATATTAGTTAACAAACAAAATATAAAGCATCCATGATCCCATGACTTAGTTACAGTTTTGAAAAACAACAAACACACACTAAGAAACTACATATATCCAAACTAAAAAAACACGTTACTTGATCAATTTTTATCTTCAACAATGCAGACAATAGTTCCTTATGGGCCTGCAAACTTGAGTGCTCTTTACTTTACCATGAATCTATTTTTTGTGATGCTCTCATTTAAGCTTACTTAGTTTCTTCAACGAATTTGCTATATGCTATTTTGCTATTAACTACCTTTTGAGCAATTGATAACTTTTGTAATTGTTGAGGACTCTTATACTCCAAAACTAGTGTTTTTATGCCACTAGAAGTCTTTCAACATCATGATTCAAGACTTATGATGACATACTAATATGATTTCAATAAAATATCGCTTTTAAGAAAAAAGTAATTAAACAATATAGAGAAATTCCATTAAGATCAAAAAGGGCACACCAACCACCCTTCAAAAGTACTATATATATTATATACATTATTGTTCTTTAACCTTTTAAAGTAATTAAACAATATAGAAAAATTTCATTAAGGTTTTAGGATCAAAAGGGCAGACCAACCACCCTTCAAAAGCACTCTCTATACATATAGATAGATAAATAAAAATACATTATTTTTCTTTAACCTTTTAAAGTAATTAAACAATGTAGAGAAATTCCATTGAGGTTTTAGGATCAATGAGGCCACACCAACCGCCCTTCAAAAGCACTATATATATATATATATATATATAGATAGATAGATAGATAGATAAAAATACATCATTGTTGTTTAACCTTTTCAAGTAATTAAACAATATAAAGAAATTTCATTGAGTTTTTAGGATCAAAGAGGGCACACCAACCACCCTTTAAAAGCTATATATATATATACATAGATATGTGGTGCACTGGATTCATTTATGTCATTATGTAATACTCACATAGAAATTCCTCTTGTCCTGAACCTAAAATCGAATATCCATAACAGGTCTAAATTAACTAATTCAAATAGAAAATAGAATACTCTCAAAAAAATTACAAAAGAAAAAAAAAAGAGAAGGGAAGAGGGGGGCAAAAAAAGTGGTTCGGTACCTAACAAAACGAAGTATTCTCATTCATCAGTTAGTCTTGGGTCAGAAGTTAGTTGATAATGCTGATCAAACTACCATTTAAGCAATCTTTAAATTGCCATGATACTTAATTACTTGCACTATATCTTAATGCTTTTTCTCAAAATTTTCTCTGTATGTATTGTAAACACTGTAAAATTTATGGTGAAAAACCAAAATTATAAAATGAACTAGAACCAGATTACGTAGGGGAAGGGTTGACAATGGAAAATTTCTAAGCAGACTTTCTAAAATTCATGGTCAGCTTCCAGTTTTCAAAGTGTCGCACTTTTGATGTCTAAGGGTCCAGGAAATACAAAATTCAATGAAATACAACCATAATAATTAATAATAATCAAACACGCCTCTTTATTTGTTGCTTTACGGGCAACCACTATCTGAACATAAAAGATCCTGTTCAATGCATTCTGCAGCAAACCCAATTTGCCATTTCTCATTCCAACTATCAACTACAATATTTTTATGACTGGATTATATGTGTATATATATATATATATATATATATAAAGTTCCTTTTTTTAATAATAATAGTAGAAGTAAATGTACTAAAAGTCCCAAAATTGTTAAGCACAAAGATTATCTATTTGGACTCAAACCTGGAAACTAGACCAAACAATTATGTTCATACCATTATGATCAGCATAAAATCACATGAAAAGAATTTGACACACCAACTGATGTTGCCACGTAGCAAAAAGTGGGGTTCAACTGACATGGCAAAAATCAGAAGGCTAAACTGTCGCCATGTTGCCTCTTCCACCTACCCAAGACCAAGGGAGTGGCCAAATTTGACCGCTTGGGAGACTGATGCTCTTAAATTTAGGACCCTTTGCTCTCTCTCTCTCTCTCTCTCTATATATATATATTTGTTAAAACTCCAACCAGCCAGTTGTCTATTTTCTTCAAAAACCCAGATCTTTGATTTCGTTGCTGGGTTTTTTCGGTTTCTTTTTTATCAGAATCAGAGAAAAGAAGTGACTTTTTGAGGTTTGGGTTCTTTTTCTTATGTTGAATATCAATAAAGTTTGAAAATCTTTATTTGTTTGTCGCATCCCAGCATGTATTTATTTTCAAAATATTGTTTTTTGGTTGTTAATTATGAAAAGTAGTTGTCTTTCTGGCTTTTACTTGAGAATTGCTGATCTGGGTTTGGTGGCTATCTTCTTGGTTGATTGATTTTTTTTTTATCTATTGTTAATTAGTTGTAGTTTTTATTAGTTTGTGCTGGAGATTTGCATGAATCCAAAGTTTGAGTTGCTATTAAAAGTGGTGTAGATTTGGGATAGGTCATGTATAATTTAAGAAGACTCTGTTTCAATATTTTGTAGTCTGAGTTTGCAAAAAATGGGACCTTTTCTGGATGAAATGTTTTGTCAAATTTTTTCTTCAATTCTTTTGTTTGGACTGTTTCTGATTGCAAATAATCTGGTGATCTTAGAGAAGTGACGAGTTGTATATAATATGCCTTTGATTATCCAAGGAGATTTTCATTGATCCATTTGTTGAATCTGCTATAAGAGAGTATTGTTTTTCTTCTTGAAGTCTTTTTGGGTTTTTTCTTTTGACTCTTATAATTGCCGGAACCTACCTTTCCGTTTATGTCATTATATAATTATTAGTTTTTGAATCTGTTAACTTTAGAGGTAACTATGGCACAATCAATTTTTTTTTTTGGGTTGTTTAGTTCTTGTTATTTGTAAAACAGTCAACTTTGTATGTACGAGATCTTAAAATGTGAACCAAGTTGGTAAAAATTTTATATTTAAGTGTTTGTAGAAGATCCCAGTAGCTTAGTTGGTTAAGTTTTTGGTGGTTTTATCGTGGACCTGCTGTTGATTTCTGCCTTAAGAAGGGATGGGGATTTATGAGAAGTGGGAGGTCTACCTTTGATCTATAGCTCAACCTTTGGGCCAAAAAAGATAAAAAGAGTTTTTACAATGTGAGGCTTAACTTTTATTGGTTAACCTTATCTTGAAGGTTTCGAAGATTCTGTGCAGACATGGTTATATTTAAGTTTTGGAGGACATCATCCAGAGTGATTACTGGTTTATTAAAAAACAAAAAATCTTAAATGATATTTTCTCACTTTAGATATTTCTTTGTTGTCAAACCTTTTCTTTTTTTATTTTTGGGCTAACTCACTTATGATGTCGAAATTGAACAGGGAGAAATATGGCTCCACCTACAAGAATAGGACTTGCTGGTTTGGCTGTTATGGGCCAAAATCTTGCACTTAACATTGCCGAGAAAGGCTTCCCCATTTCTGTTTATAACCGAACTACTTCTAAAGTTGATGAGACTGTTGCAAGAGCTAAACAGGAAGGAGATCTGCCTGTATTTGGTTTTCATGATCCTGAATCTTTTGTTCAGTCGATCCAAAAACCTCGAGTGATAATCATGCTTGTTAAGGCAGGGGCTCCTGTTGATCAAACCATTAAGACCCTCTCTAAGTACATGGAGAAAGGTGATTGTATCATTGATGGTGGCAACGAGTGGTATGAAAACACTGAGAGGCGGGAGAAAGCTATGGCTGAACTGGGTTTGTTGTACCTTGGAATGGGAGTTTCAGGTGGTGAAGAAGGTGCACGAAATGGTCCCTCTTTGATGCCTGGAGGGTCATTTGAAGCTTTCAAATACATTGAAGACATTCTTCTTAAGGTTGCAGCTCAAGTTCCAGATAGTGGCCCCTGTGTGACTTACATTGGCAAAGGAGGATCTGGTAATTTTGTCAAGATGGTTCATAATGGAATTGAATATGGTGATATGCAGCTGATTGCAGAGGCTTATGATGTGCTGAAATCTGTTGGAAAATTATCGAACGAAGAACTACACTGTGTTTTCTCAGAATGGAATAAGGGGGAGCTTTTGAGCTTCTTGATTGAAATCACTGCTGATATATTTGGAATTAAGGATGACAAGGGAGATGGTTATTTAGTTGATAAGGTTTTGGACAAAACTGGCATGAAGGGTACTGGTAAATGGACCATACAGCAAGCGGCTGATTTGTCTGTTGCAGCTCCCACAATTGCAGCTTCTTTAGATTCAAGGTTCCTTAGTGGGTTGAAGGAGGAAAGAGTTGAAGCTGCTAAAGTCTTCAAATCAGGAGGACTTGGTGATGTCTTGTCTGAGCAAACTGTGGACAAGGCAAAATTAATTGATGATGTAAGGCAAGCTCTCTATGCATCCAAGATATGCAGTTATGCTCAGGGCATGAATCTCATTCGTGCAAAAAGCATTGAGAAGGGTTGGGACTTGAAATTGGGGGAACTGGCTAGGATATGGAAGGGAGGTTGCATCATCCGAGCTATTTTTCTGGACAGAATCAAGAAGGCTTATGATAGAAATCCTGACCTTGCAACCCTTCTTGTTGATCCAGAGTTTGCAAAGGAAATCATTGACAGGCAATCTGCTTGGAGACGAGTTGTTTGCCTTGCTATCAACTCAGGTATTAGCACTCCTGGCATGTCATCAAGTCTTGCTTATTTTGACACCTATAGGAGGGAACGAGTACCAGCTAATTTGGTTCAAGCTCAACGAGATTATTTTGGTGCCCATACTTATGAAAGGATTGATATGGAGGGTTCTTTCCACACTGAATGGTTCAAGATTGCCAAACAGCTGAAAAATTGAGTCTACTCCAGCGGTACTCTTCAGGACTCCCAATAAGTGTAATAACGTCTGCTCCGGCCTATATGCTAGACAGCGCTACACCATGATTATTTCTTTGGAATTTATCTTAAACCTCATTTCTCGAATCCAGTTACGAATTTAGACTGTCTTTCTGTGTTAGATGTACTGCTGCTTTTAGTTTGTCTTTAGATGCGAGTATAAATCAAGTCTGTGGCCCCATTTTTGGCTTAAATGCGATATTTCACCCAATGTGAGTCACCCTTGGTAATTGGATGTCCGAACCTAAGGTTATAAGAGAAGGTTAATTTTTGTTTTTCTTGATCGACTTTTGTTCTGTTTTCTTTATTGATTTGTCTATTTTTACTGTTGGATTAAGGCCAAGGGTCATTACTTATGCAGAATATTGCATTGTTTCATTCTCGAACTCTACAGCTAATCAATTATCTTCTGAAACTTAAAATCAAAAGTTTCAGTAAATGAAACAGTCAAACCATTCCATACTAAATTATTCGCGTGGTGCAATGGGCATTTTGTCTACCAGTATACTAAATTATTCGCCCGTAAACACCATTTTATAAATTAGTCACATTTTATTTTCATTTTTATTTTTAATCTTTATTTAGGCATTGATATGTGTCCGGTCCAACTTAAGGCTTAGTCTTTAAGAGCACTTTGGGCCTTATAGTTCAGTAAACAAAAGGAAGTCCAATGGTCCAACCCTAAACAAGTTTATTAAAAGATACTTAGGACTAAAAGGGATCAAAGCACAAACAAACCTAAAAGAAGATTAAGGCAAGATTAAGACAAACTCAACAGAAGAACAATCTGAAAAGATAAAAGGACAAAAACAATTAAAAAATAAAAAACAGATGAACAGTAGCTTGGCATGGCAACAAAATCATGGCAGCTAGCCTCGCGCACACTATCAGTGCGCTCGTATACCCCGCCAAGCACGATATTCTCGCACCTACTCATGCCCTGCCAAGCACGATATTATCACGCATGGTCGGGTGAATCAGCAAGGTGAGGTGGCTGTACGGCCACTCCACCCCGCTCCTCCCTACCATGAGGCAGAGCCAATCCTGGGTATGAAAACCCATGATCTATAAAACAGAAAGGGAATTTTGGAGAGGCAGAAACCCTACAGAAAAGAAAAATTAGGAAACCCTCAGAGCAAAAAAAAAAAAACCTAGTTTTTCCGACCAACCAATATTATATCCAAAATCATCAAATAAACCAAAACAAATGAAACAAGAACAAATAGTGTTTTGGGAAGATGGATGAGATTATATTTTGGTCAGAATATCCACTAAGTCTCTATATTTATGTATTTTGTTTAATTTAATCATTGTATTTAAAATTAAAACAATTTAATCTTTTAATTTTAAAAATAATTTTAATTTAATTTATCTCTGTAACGGCATCTAATTTTTTTTTAAAAGAAATAACGTCAATGTTGACATGATATATTTTGATAACATAGCACTGACATGATGACATGATAGTGTCATATGACACCGACGTGATGATGTGGTAGTGCCACATAACATCAACATGCTGATGTTTCGATGCCACATGGCAAATCAAGAAAATTTTTTCAAAAAAATTAGGGTAATAATGACAAATTTACGTTTGTAGATTCTAATTTTGATTTTTTCTTAAATTTTTTTAATTTAAGGACTAAACAGCTCTCCAATGACAACGTCAGTGCATGTCTGAGCCTCATTGCTCTTGATTTTTGTTTTTTTTTTGTTTTTCTTTAAAAAAAATGGAGAAGGGACATATGGAGTTAGCGATGATTATAAAAATATTTCTTGCTCTAACTTTTTCAATTTAGACATGACAGACCTCGTATTATACTCATAGAGTTAGAGTTACTCCACTCCTTCAATTTTTTCTTTGTTTTTAATATTTTTATTTTATTTAATATTTTAAGTTATATTTTTAGGTTGAAATTTTCTAAATTAAGGATTGCATTTATGACTGATATAATTAAATATAATTGTAAATTTTTGTACCATTTTATTTTGCATTTAATTTTTTTTTGTAGATTCAAATTAATAATTTAAATTTAATTTTAATAGAATTTGATTGCAGTTTTTGAACTTAAATAAATTCATTTTATAAGAAACTTTGAGTAAATTTAAATAAAAGGTAAATTGGTTAAGGGTTGAATAATTTTGAAAAAATGGGCATTTGTAAATTGTGAAAGTTGTAATTAAATCAACCTATTTTGCCAATTTAAGTTCAGTTCAAGTTAAAAACTAAGTCAATTTTAGAATATAAATTTCAATTTTTTTAAAAGGATAAATTTCATAATTTTATACTATTATAAATAGAAAAAAAAGAATTTCTTTAATCTTTTTATATTATTTTATTCTTACATAATACAAGTTATTCCTCTAAATCTGGCTTTCGAAAATTTTTTTTATGGAATGGGAATTCAAACTTAATTTTTACAAAGAAGATAAATTAATATACATATTTTGAAATCAAATAATCAAAAAAGAAAGTATTTCTATATATTTTTTAATACCATAAATCTTTTACACTTAAATGTTTAGCTTATTAATAAGCATATGCATCATCTACTTAAAGATTTGTATTATTCAAATATTTTTCTATATGCAGTCCCTCACATCTCAATTTTGTTCAATTAAATCCCTATATTATATATATTTTTTTCAATTTAGTTTCTATGACATGGCACAATTTTTTTTTGAAATTTTTTTTTCTTGATCTACCACATGGCATTGATACATTAGCATATCAGTGCCATGTCAGCATTGTAACGTCAACATTGTAACTCATCATAACAGTGCCATGTGGCACTACCACATCATCACGCTAGTGCCACGTGTCGGTGCCACATCACCAAAATGTGCCATGTTAATGCCAAGTCATCCCTTTTAATGGCAAAATTGGATACCGTTAGGGGGAAAGACTAAATTGAAGCAATTCCAAAATCAATGGACTAAATTGCTTTGATTTTGAGTACATGGACTAAATTGATCAAAATACATCAATACAAGGACTTGGTTGGTATTTTAACCTTTCTTTCTTTTTTTTTTTAAAAAAGTTTCTAGGGTTTTGAAGGATTTTGAGCAAGTTTAAGGGCAAGAAATGGGAAAGGAAAGGAGGGAGCTTGGCCATGTAACGACGTTAGAGTGGCATAGCAATGGTGGCTCAAGGGAGTAAGGTTTTCAGTTTGGAGAAAAGAATAGAGGCTCATTCGGGTAGAGAGAAAAAGTGAGGGAAAGAAATGAAGAGAGAAAGAGAGATAGAGGAAAAGAAGTTTAAATACCTAAGGTTAAGAGGTTTGGGTGCCAAAAATGGCATCGTTTCGCCACCCGCCATACTAAGAGGCATTGAGACCCCTTCCTTTTGTGCATAAAACATTGCATTTCTACTGAAGGGTTTGCAGGCCACTGAAGCAAGACTCCTCGTGTGCTTCTTCACTGCTTGGTTTTTTTTAGCTAATCCGAGCCCAAGCAAGATATAGTCTTTTTTTTTTCTTTTTGAGCTGCTGTTATGGATTTGTGTTGCTTAACTTTTAGTGGATTTTTGTATGATTTTCCTAGAAATATACACTTTATGAAATATGATAGGATAGAAGATAAAAATATTTATTTTTATACATTAGATCTTAGGAAGATGGAAATAGTAAATTATGGAAAAGGAAGACATAAAAAAATATAAGAAATAAAATATTTAGTTATATAAAATATGCAGAGGTAGACATAAAAAAAAGTAGCAAAGATAAAATTTTTAGTTATATAACATATGCTTAGGTAGACATAAAATAAGAATGGTTATTATGAGTTAACCCAATGATGGAATTTCATCCGATAAGGCGAAAAGTCACATTTTCGAGACAATTTTCCTAAGTGCGAAATTTGATTAGGGTTTTCACTGAAATATTAGGATAAACCTTAACTTTATGTTCCAATACTTTGTTAATTCAAATAATTATCTTAATAGAAACAATAATTTAAGAGAATTAATTTATTAAATATTTTATATAAAATTAATTGATATAGTAACCAACAATTAATTCAAGTACTTATTTTAAATAAGAGACTTTTTTTTTTTGTCAATTCACTAACTGAATTAAAAGGTAGTTTAATGGTCGAGGTCAATTTAAAAGAAAAATATATAGTTAGAACAAAAAAAAAGAGGTATTCAATTTAAGTCAAATATTAAGTATATAACTACAAGGTTTGAAATTAAATATTACATTTATAAATGAATTCATTTTGCATCACATGGGACTAGATTATTTTACAAATGGGTATGAAAATTCCAATGACGGGATTTTCTTGAGAAACTTACAAAGATGAGTTATCTCAAGAACTTCCATAGGTGAGGAAAAACTTTTAAACTTCACCAAAGCATTGAGAAGGTCTATGAATATTTTTTCAATATAAGGTTTTTGTTTACAATTATTTAAAATTGGAAAATCATATCATCATTTCATGGTTGCATCATATGCCTTAAGAAGAAATTTGGTTCATGAGTGACAATCTCTGATGATAGGATTATCTTGGGTGGAAATGGTGTAGATAACATATAAATAAAATGTTTGGACCGAAAATGGTGTATATAGTGAGGTCAGGTGAAAACTTGGTGAATCCTTTAACAAAAAGTCTTATTAGAGATCTTATAAATAGGACCTCACTGGGGATGAGGCTCAAGCTCCTAAATTGAAATCACCCATGGTGGAAACTTAACTCAACACGTAGTATAAAGTCAAGTATTGAGTTCAGTGAGACAAAATACACCATTTGTATGTGACTTCTAGTGTCACGAGGGTTTTCTCTTAACCTGTGTGGCCTAGCTTTTGCCTTACCCAAGGACCCTTAGAAAGATTAGCAACATTCTTAAATAGACTAAGTTAGGATCGCTTATGGTAAGCACAATAAGAGTAAAGTGAGATTTGAGAACAAAGAGAGAGTTTTATTGTATAAGAACTTAGTACAATAGTCATTAGTTGCAAATAAAGGTGCTCAAGGGGTTTATGTAGGCCAAAGACCATTTAAAGCTGTTACAAGGCAATGTTTAATGCCTTGGCAGCATTTGGAATCGAGGTACGCTAGTCTGACGTGCCCCCAGCTCTTCTTTAATGACTAGCAATGGCTACCTTACGTGCCACAGGATATCCAATGATTCTTGTGCACCTTGCGGGCTGGTTGCCTCTCTACGCACCCTAGCTACATACTAGTCTGCTCTCGTGTGCCATGCACTATCTGCATGCCAAGTCTGTGCCTAAGCTTCTCGTGCACTGCCTACGCACCAAAATGCTACCTTGGCAGAAAATTTAAGTCTCAGCACTCGTCCACCATCGAGCTAGCTCATTTACTCTCGAGCTATAGTCCTTTGCCATTGGTTTAGAAAAGAATTTGGGCTCACTTAACTAGTCGAATAGTTAAGAAATGTTAGATTAGGTAACGATTCTTGATGGTCATCTTGTTCAATGCTCGATAGTCAATGCAAAAACACAAGAAGCCATCATGCTTCAATTGGAAGAAGATAGGTGCACCATTAGGTGCTTTGCTTGGCCGAATGAAGCTTACCTCCATCAACTTTATGAGCTACTTACGTAGTTCAACTAGTTCAAGGGGTACCAAGTAGTAAGTTGCCCTTGTAGGTGGCTATGCACTAGGGACAAGGTCGATCTTGTGGTCTATTTCCCACTTGGGTGGCAAACATCTTGGCAACTTCATGGACATCACATCAGCATATTCATCCAACACCCTTGCTATCTCGTTCGACCACAAGTGCTACCTGATTTTGCTCACCCTCGTTCATAGATAATGTGGCTATATAGGTCTCCTCACCCCTATACACACTATCAAAAAGTTGTATGGTGCTTAGTATCTTGGTCACAGATTGCTGCTCGCGCCTTACTAGCATCACACATTGACTTCAAGCATCAAGTATCATAATGCAGTTTGAAAAAGGGGCAACCATGGCATTAATGCAGTCAAGGAAATCCAAGTCAATAGCAAAGTCATAACCATTAAAAAGAATTATCTTAATGGATTCTTAACCTACTTACTCTCCTAACCGCACACTCACATTGCTCACAGTGCCTAAGAAGGGAACTTCTTTGCTATTCATGGTTTTGATGTGAGAGACCTCGGTGTCAAGTCCCAACATCTTGGCTATCTCAACAAAAACAAATAGATAACTCACACTAGTGTCGACCAAAACATTCAGTTTATTGCTTGCCACTGTGATGTTTGCAAACATCAAGCCCTTGGTGCAGCTCAGCTTGTGTTGTTTAAGTGTTACTAGCAACATGGTTCCCAACCTTAAAGTTTCACCCCTCGATTGTTCATCGCTATCCTTCTATGCAATGGTAGAAAGTTTGCTCCTCTTGAGGCAATCTAGGACCCAGTGTGACCCATCACACAAAAACACTTTAGAGGCTTTTTCCCTTTGTCCATCTCAACCTTGTTGCCTTGGTTAGTACCTCGCAAGTTAGGCTGTTTGCTAGTGCTACTCTTTGGCGTATGCCTCGGAGCAAGTGGTAGAAAGTTTTCCCCTTACCAATGTCCTTCTCAACCTTAAGTCTATGGAACTTAATCAAGGACTCTGTCTCAACCATTGTAGCAGTAATATCTTGGACCTTGAGATGCTAAATATGTTATTTTGCCCACAACCTCAACCTATTAAAGAAGAAAAACAAAGCCTCCCACTCACCTAGATCACTAATCTGCAGTATGAGCTCGATGAACTCCCTCACATATTCCCAAACTCTTGTATGCTGCATCAAGTGCCTTAATTTCCTGTATGCCTTATCTTGGGTATACTTGAGGTAAAACTAGGCCTTCAACTCCCATACAAAATCAGCCCAAGTAGAGATGGCAAGTTTGTCATGCCTTTCATCACACTACTTACACCACTACAAACATGCCAAGTTAGTAAGATACATTGAAGTCGTGCTAATTTTTTTATGATTATCAGCAATGTTGGTGGCCTAAAAGCCTTACTCCATCCCTCATAGAAAGTTGTCAATATCTTGGGCACTTTGTTGACCCTTGAACTCTTTTGATTTGGGAATCTCCACCTTGTTAGCCAGTTGCATGGCTAGCAGCCCTCCCTCAAAAAAGTGCCTTGCATGCTTCGAGCTCTTGCCTCAACTCACTTATTTTTGTTCTTTATTTATTTGGCCTCAACTTCACGTCTAACATCATGTTAGGTTAGTGCCTCGAGGGTCTCGTTGAAGGCAACTTATAGCTCTTCTCACAGTTCAAACTCTTGCTCCTCAAACTCGTCCATTTGAGCTTAACCAGCCTTGCAACGATCAGGCAACTTTGCCACACGTTCCTCTTAACGAGTCAACTTGGTCTCCATCACTAAGAAGTGGTCTCTCAACAAGCACTTCTTTGTCACCTTACCTATACATGCCTCTCTTGCATTAGGGGTGAAACACACCCTCGTTTCCCATTCTATTTCTTGTGTTTGCCATTGCCACTTTGATACCAAGTGTCACGGGAGTTTTCTAATGACTCGGGTGGCTTAGCCTTTACCTTACCCAAGGACCCTTAGAAAGATCAGCGACTTTCTCAAATAGACTAAGTTAGGATATGGCAAGCACAATAAGAATAAAGTGAGCTTTAGGAAAAAAAGAGACTTTTATTGCACAAGAACTCAGTACAAAAGTCATTAGTTACAAATGAAGGGCTCAAGGGGTTTATATAGGCCAAAGACCCCTTTGAGTCATTACAAGGCAGTGTCTAACAGCTAAGCTGCATTTTGAACTTAAGTGGGCTAGTCTGATGCTCCCGTAAGCTCTTCTCCAACAACTAGCAATAACTGCTTCTTAAGCCACGAGCGAGCCTATGATTCCGAAGCACCCTAAGAGCTGGTTGCCTCACTGCGTGTCCCAATTGCACACAAATCCGTTCTTATCTATCGAGCACTATCAGCATGCTTGTTCTGCTTCGAGGCTTCCAGCACACTGCCTACGCACTACAATGCTACTTTGATAGAAAATCCAAGTCTCAGCCTAGATTGCTCGTCCACCATCAACCTAGCTTGCTTACTCTCGAATTATAGTCCTTTACTATCAGGTTGGCATGGCTCATGCACAAAATAGGCATGATACTAGCATTATAATATGATTTATTATATTCCATCCCAACCAAAGTGCTAGGTACTTGTAATGGTAAGGAAATGATGAGTTATATGCTTTTAATAAACCCATAACATAAATTTATTATAATGCTTTAGTTATGGCAACATTCTTGATGGGATTTACCTATGTGAGTCTGAAGCATAGTCATTTTTAGGAGCTTATGAGCTTAGCTCTATTGCACTAATGAAAAGAGGATGTTGACATATGATCATAAAAGCATCATCAGGTGCTATGCAATCATTGATATTGAAATCATTGTGTGAGATGTATTCGGTTAACCAAATGGAATGGTTGGTTCAAAGCATAGTCTACCATGTAATTTTAGTTAACTTTAACTTGTTTTCACTAAATAAAAGTTCAATCAAGAGACACCTTCATTTATGCAATCGATTTTCAAGATTATTAAAATTTTGAATTATTTTGAAAATAGTGGAGGATTGTTAGATAGTTTCAACAATAATGAATGTGGGACACAATCCCACATTGGAAAAATAAAAGGAAAAAGAGTCATTTAAATAAATAAGGGTATAAGTCCATTATAGTTACACTTTAGTAGGCAATGGACCGTGGACGGGTTTTTTAGACCTAGGTGGGCTTCAAAATAATTAAATTTAATATTTAATTAATTATAATGGCACTTAGCATTTGGACAAATGGCATGTGCAAGTGCAGGCAATTAAAAATAATTTTTGAATTTTTTATCAACAAATAATTGTAATTAATGGAAACAGAAAAAACAGTTATGTTTGTGGTTTGAAAAATAATTATGTCTGTTGGCTACCAATAGACATAATTGTTAAAAATAGACAAAAACAGATTCTATCTGAAGCAAACACAAACAAATAGAAGCAGATTCTATTAAGCCATTGCAATATTATAAGGTGACATGCCACGCTCCAATTGTTAGATGTCGTTGACATCTTGTCGTGACACGTCCCCATGTTGTTGTAGTATTATAGGGTGACAAGCCACTCCACGCTTCAATTGTTAGGGTCGCCGACATCTTGTCGTGGCACGCGACCATGTCATTGCAGTATTATAAGGTGACACGCCACGCTCTAATTGTTAGATGTTATTGATATCTTGTCATGACCCGCAAGCATATCATTTACATCTTTTTGTGACACACCATCAGTAAAAACCTTACAAGTTAAAGGTACCCTAAACCAATTAATTTAATTCACATTTGAAATGAAAAGTTATTGTATAAAATGTACGTATATTAAAATTAATTGTATCTACAAAAATGTACATACAACTTCCTATATATTCATGGCAAAGGGTTTTGGGTTCGCTTTCACGACTGTTGCTAAAAATTTCTAAGGCTTATCGGTGACGCATATTTGCAATCATGTTTTGCTTAACTCTGATCGGTCCCGATTGCAAAATATTATCAATGTATGTTACCATAAACATACCATAGTTGACACTATCATTCTATCAATACACTAATGATTTTGAAAAATGAATTTCCAATGGCATCAGTGTCTAATCTTGTTTCTTACCGTGCATTTTGTTGAAATAATCAAATTGGTGGCAAATGATAGGCATTATCATTGTAAAGGATGTCATATGAGTCACACACAATCCGGTATTCTTACTAGTAAAAGTTCTTATGGAGTCCACCACCTTTATCGTCCACTTGACCAAGTCGATCTTTGCAATAACCTAGTGCCCACCCTCATTGCAAGGAGCAAGGATGAAATCAACATCTTCCTATTTTTTCATAGATGTCTGCCTATCACCCTCCACTTACATCTACAACTCAACTGGAATTTTCATACTCAACTGTTGAGCTTCAATTAGATGTTTGGTGTAGAGCATACGGATGGTGTCTTGTGAAATACATTTACATAAGCTTACACATCATGCAGTCCAAAACACACACATAGTTTCATAATTGAAAAATGTTTAAATAAACTTACAAAGAATATCATATCAACAACGCATACATGGGTATTGTACAACTTTGACTTCTACCCTGTAAGTCACTTACATAGGACGCTGAGGAACGCGTCAATTTGTTCACTTGTCATTTCCTCTAAAAGACCTAATAATGTGAAAAACTAAGCCCTTAATCCCTTAAGATCTTGATGTTATGCCTGCACATGTAACAAAATGAACTTCAAAAGGACGGGTGGATTAATATTTCATACAAAAACAATATTTGCAATGTTATTTATGAGCTTACCTCCCATACTAGTATTTCTTGAAAGCTTCACATGCTTCCATCATTAAGTTCTTAACGTCCCAACGGTTCACCATTAGGTCGACGTGTGGGTTTGTTATGTATTTGCTGGCCATTGTGACACGTGCCTTTCAGCTGGGTATGAAATTAATGCTTCATGATGTTGGACATTAGATGACTTTGGTAACGACAACCGTGACGCATTGCCTTCAAGAGTGCACTGAGGATCATGGTCTCCTTCAACCTGAACTGATTCAAAATGTTGAGATATGTTTTCAGCAGTAAAGTAACCCAAAGTAGAATAAATGGAATTAAAATTTACAATGAAATAATCTTCATGATTAAAATAGAGAAAATTGTGAGAAATAACCTTCCTCATAAGCCTCATTCAAAAATATCTTTTTTTTTATAATTTTAACTATTTGTAACCAATTTTTGGCATGACTTAACAACAATACCCTTTAAACAATTTCAGACAATTAAAATGGTTTCAATTTTCTCTATCCCGCCATTCAGATAAAAATTTCAAAATTAAATCTTGATTTCTTTCTCTAGTCAAATACTGTCTATCTCACTATCCAAAGAGCAGAGATGACATCAAGCTCTTTCTTATTTTGTTTTATTTTTTTTTTGGATGGTGGATCTTGGGGTTTTCAAGAGTGATAAACAGTAATTTTGCTCTTCTATGTTGATTGTAGGTAGCATGATAAATGTGGTAACTAGATGCTTTCTGGTGATATTTTCAAGGGCTCAGGGAGAAGGGACAGCTAAAGTATGTTTAATGGGTTTTATGGTGGTTCACGATTTTGTTGTGTCTAGGATTGAGATGATTGTTAAGCATGTTTGTTGGAAATTTTGAGTTGAAATTATTTAGGAAATATTTTGTAAAGAAGTGAGCAAAACCCTCCCAATAGAGATATATTTTGTTTTTGCATAAAAGAAGTGAGCAAAACCCTCCCAATAGAGATATATTTTGTCTTACTTTGGAATATTATGAAGTTTTGTAACTTATCTTTTATGAAATGCACAATTTCATAGCTTAGCAAAAAAAAAAAGTGTTTTAGGTTTTTGAGTTTATTACTTTATTCATAGAACCATAGAACCTTAAAGTTGAGGAGTTGAAATTGATTAGGTTGGATTTTAAGTATTGTGAGACTGATTTTTAAGCATTGCGTGGCTTAATTACTGTGTGACTGATTTTCAAGCATTACGTGATTAGTTATAAGAATTGTGTGATTGGTTTTTAGGTATTTTGTGATTGATTTTTAAGCAATGCTTAAGTCACACAATGCCTTACTAACTAGTCATACAATAGCTTACTAACAAGTCACGCAATGCTTACCAACTAGTCACGCAATGCTTACCAACTAGTCACGCAATACCTAAAAATAAATCATGCAAAGCCCAAAGTTAGTCACACAATGTACAAAGTAAGTCACACAGTATCCAAAATCATCAAAATTACTAAATTTCATTTAACAAGGTCAACACTTCAAATGTTATACCATATTTTATTTTACAATATAATTAATGAATATACATACTTGATAAAGAATGCTCAAAATGTTTAAAAATTTTTGTTCATATATCAAAAATCATTCCAAAGTGCTTAAAAATACTTAAAACGCTCAAAGGTTTTTTTTCGTATATAAAAAACTACTCCAAAATGCTTAAAATGTTTTAATATTTTTTTTCGGTAAAGAATACTCTAGAGATGAATAATCTGACGAGAAAAGTCAAAGAATATGAGTTGATTTGAAGTGTAGATCTAAACATACTTGATCTGTTAATAGATTTCGGATTAAGGCGCGAAGCCAAATAAATAGGTCGATTTCATTAAAGGTAATTTTGTTCAAATTTTAATTTTTTTTACTACAAATAGTTAAAATTATAAAAAAATTTATTATTAAAAATACTTTATGTATGGAGCCTATTTAAAAAAAAACTCTTATATTATTATTAGTTTTTGAATCATTTAACTTTAAAGGTAACAAAGGCACAATCATTTTTCTTTGTATTGTTTAATCCATGTTATTTGTAAAACAGTCAACTTTGTATGTACGAGATCTTAAAATGTGAACCAAGTTGGTAAAAATTTTATATTTAAGTGTTCGTAGAAGGTCCCAATAGCTTAGTTGGCTAAGTTTTTGGTGGTTTCATCACGGACCTGCTGTTGATTTCTGCCTCCAGAGAAGAGGGGAGGTCTACGTTTGATCTATAGCTCAACCTTTGGGCCAAAAAGGATGAAAAGAGTTTTTACAGTGAGAGGCTCACCTTTTGCTGGTTAACCTTATCTTGAAGGTTTCAAAGATTCTGCGCAGACACGGTTATATTTAAGTTTTTGAGGGACATCATCCACAGTCATTTCTGTTTATTAAAAAAACAAAAAATCGTAAAAGTTATTTTCTCACTATGGATTTTTCCTTCTTTGTTGTATAATCTCTTCCTTTTTTGGTTGGGTAACTCACTAATGATGTCAAAATTGAACAGGAGAAATATGGCTCCACCTACAGGAATAGGACTTGCTGGTTTGGCTGTTATGGGCCAAAATCTTGCGCTTCACGTTGCCGTGAAAGGTTTCCGCAGTTCCGTTTAACCGAACTACTTCTACAGTTGATGAGACTGTTGAAAGAGCTAAACAGGAAGGACATCTGCCTGTATTTGGTTTCCATGATCCTGAATCTTTCGTTCAGTCGGTCCAGAAACCTCGAGTGATAATCATGCTTGTTAAGGCAGGGCCTCCTGTTGATCCAACCATTAAGACTCTCTCTAAGTACATGGAGAATGGTGATTGTATCGTAGACGGTGGCAACGAGTGGTATGGAAACACTGAGAGGCAAGAGAAAGCTATGGCTGAACTGGGTTTGTTAAACCTTGGAATGGGAGTTTCGCGTGGCGAAGAAGGTGCACGAAATGGTCCCTCTTTGATGCCTGGAGGATCATTTGAAGCTTACTAACACATTGAAGACATTCTTCTTAAGGTTGCAGCTCAAGTACCAGATAGTGGCTCCCGTGTGACTTACATTGGTGGAGGAGGATCTGGTAATTTTGTTAAGACGGTTCATAATGGAATTGAACATGGTGATATGCAGCTGACTGCAGAAGCTTATGATGTGTTCAAATCTGTCGGAAATTTATCGAATGAACAGCTACAAAGTGTTTTCTCACAATGGAACAAGGGGGAGCTTTCGAGCTTCTTGATTGAAACCACTGCTGATATATTTGGAATTAAGGATGACGCGGGTGATGGTTATTTAGTTGATAATGTTTTGGACAAAACTGGCATGAAGGGCACTGGTAAATGGACTGTACAGCAAGCAGCTGATTTGTCTGTTGCAGCTCCCACAATTGCAGCTTCTTCAGATTCAAGGTTCCTTAGTGGGTTGAAGGAGGAAAGAGTTGAAGCTGCTAAAGTCTTCAAATCAGGAGGATTTGGTGACGTCTTGACTGAGGAAAGTGTGGACAAGGCAAAATTAATTGATGATGTAAGGCAAGCTCTCTATGCATCCAAGATTTGCAGTTATGCTCAGGGCGTGAATCTCATTCGCGCAAAAAGCATTGAGAAGGGTTGGGACTTGAAATTGGGGGAACTGGCTAGGATATGGAAGGGAGGTTGCATCATCCGAGCTATTTTTCTGGACAGAATCAAGAAGGCTTATGATAGAAATCCTGACCTTGCAAACCTTCTTGTTGATCCAGAGTTTGCAAAGGAAATCATTGACAGGCAATCTGCTTGGAGACGAGTTGTATGCCTTGCTATCAACTCAGGTATTAGCACTACCGGCATGCCATCCAGTCTTGCTTATTTTGACACCTATAAGAGGGAACGAGTACCAGCTAATTTGGTTCAAGCTCAACGTGATTATTTTGGTGCCCATACTTACGAAAGGATTGATATGGAGGGTTCTTTCCACACTGCATGATTCAAGATCGCCAAACAGCTAAAAAATTAAACCTATTGCAGAGGTACTCTTCAGAACTCCCAATAAGTGTAATAACATCTGCTCTGGACTATATGCTAGACAGAGCTACACCATGATTATTTCTTTGAAATTTGTCTCAAACCTCATCTCTCAAATTCAGCTGCGAATTTAGACTGTCTTTCTGTGATAGATGTGCTGCTGCTTTCAGTTGATCTTTAGATGTGAGTATTAATCAAAGTCTGTGGCCCCATTTTTGGCTTAAATGTGATATTTTACCCAGCGTAGATCACCGTCGGTAATCAAATATAATCTTAAACTTAAAATCAAAAGTTTCAGCATTTGAAACAGTCAAACCGTTCCACACTAAATTAATCGCACGGTGCAACGGGCATTTTGTCTCCTCTAATCTAGTATACCAGTTTACTTTACTTGCCAGATGTATTCTTAATTTTCTATGCCAAGTAATGAGCTTTCATTGTCAAATACAGTGAAAGACAGTGAAAGGGAAAGAGGGAGGAAGGTAAGGGAGTCGAAGCAAAGTAGTATTTCTTGCCTTCGAAATATTGATGGATCCATACGTAAAGAGGAAAACATTTTTTCCTGCTTAAATTGATTATTTTATTTATAATTATATCCTTACTTTATTTTGTTAGTTTCCTTCTTTCCTACCAAATACAAAGTAAGAAAATCAATTTTTTCTCTCTTTCACCTCTTTCCATTTCCTCTATTTTCCTTCCTTTTTATCAAATATAGTCTTGATCTTGAAAAGAGAGGGATTAGAAACTAGCGAGTCTTTGTTTGGTGCACATATTTTACTATGATGTACTTGTTTAACACTAATCATATTCTATTTCATAGGTGGTATGTTTCTATTCTGTCAAGTGTCTCTCTTTAACTATAAATAAAGAAATATATTAGCATGGGATTGTTGAGTTCTCCTGTTCTGTTAAATAGATGAGTGGCAAGTGTGTAAACTGTTTGTACAGTTTCTGTATTCCAAGCAATTTATAGAATAATCCATTGAGTATATAATACACTAAACCGTTGCAGCTAGTATCATTCTTTAATTTGTTTGTCTAGAACTCTAGATATACGTACAGATAATAAGGTCATTGGGATGAACATAAAAATTACAATTTTTTGGGTTCAATAATTGTGGCGGCTCATATGACAATCAATATAGAATAGAAGTTTATCTCTTCTTTTTTTTTATAAAGAAGATGAATATAAAATGCGCATTCTCTGTGTTTACAGGTTCTTTTATACTAGTTTATTAGCCTCCTAGGCCTGCAGTTGGCATAGAGGTTTTATAATTTTTGCAAAAGCAGATAAGCTTATAATACAAACATAAGAGACAATTCAAATATATAACATTTCAGATGGTCGTTTTGTTTTGCATTCCTGTTATAGCTCCTTTTGACCTTTGCTGCCGACAGATAAAATGAATGTATAATTCCAAGATCAGCATCTTCAACGAAATACAAATCTCTTGCCATGTGTGCCATTTTGCTTTTCATTGTTGTCTTCCATTGTGCTTGCTCATTCATCTTGTATTTGTTTTATTAAAGCAGAATATGGCCTTTCTGAGAATGGCTTTCAATCAGCAACTGTGGAACATGTTTTATATTTGCTATTCCTTTCTTCTTTTTTGACTTTGTTGCCTGGCTGTTGCACTGGCCTTTATTCTTATAGGGTCAGTTACATGAATGGTCAATGGTCTGTCATTAAATATGTATTCTTTGCTCCTGATAGTTGTCATTTGTCTCTCTGGATAGATCTTCTTACCAGCACGGCATACTCTTTCTGTTCATGGCTTTGCACAGACAAACACATGAACAGACATTAACACACTATTGTTAATAAGTTTTTTCTCCCCTGGTAGAAGTTTTATTAGTATTTTTGCTGATGCACTTAAGTTTGCTGATTTGACCGCATGGCTGTGATCTAATAACTGAGGTCAGAATTTACCAATTCCATTCATACATGAACTCTTCGAAGGTGACAGTTTTACAATCTTGTGTGTGCATTGATTTCAAAGATATTGAATTTATGATTGAAATTATACAGACATTGTATTGCACCTTTAACAATTTTGTGATCTTGTTTCTGCATATGATTCAGAGATATAACATTTGTGGTTGGAATCATAAAGAAATTACAATAACATGATGGCATCTGAGTACTGAAAGAAAGAAGCAACAAAGTGTGTGATCATATATTCTTGGAAAGAGAATACATTAGCTTGTCTCTAAGCTCAATTCAATTCTACCATATTTTCAGGTTCTCAACCTGACTACTTGCGGTACCTTTCTTGACCACCGAGTTTCCGTTTGGATTTGCCACTGTTCTCGACACTCTTTTTCGCTTCTTTCTTTCCCTCCTTGCGTGAAGAATGCTTGCTAGCGTAATCACCTTTATCATGATTAAGATGAGCACTGCTATGACTACCTTGACCATCCTTGTGTTTATACTGATGATGACTTGGGGCAGAAGAGGCATCAGATACCATTGAATCATCACTGTTTCCCTCACCATCATCATCTTTGATGCTGTACTTGTTATAATTGTCTTCACTGCCTTCAAAATCATCTTGCATAGGCGAAGCTAAGTACCTTGTCCACCCTGATTCACTGCTACTGCATCCTTCTTTGCTCAGAAAGTGTTTGAAGGGGTCCATTAATAGAGGATAAAGGCGGCTACAAAAAAGAGAAAATCAGATAGAGGTTATTGATGAAAAGGAAGGATGTTATTGAGGAATGATGAAGTTGGAGAGATGACTTAGGCAAGAAAGAGCTATATAGTCTTTGGTGAAGTATGAAGAAACAAAGAGTTATGCACTAAGAACAAAGAACCATGATCTTTATTCTGCGAGAGGAAGAGCGAATTCAAACCTAATAAAACTCTTGTTAAGCACAAGCTTTAACTTGTACTTATATGTTGGTTGGTGAAACTAGATTACACTATATAGCCTCTTTGAATTTTTGTCGCTTACGACTAGAGAATTCAACTTCAAGGTGTCGGGTTCCACTCTTGAGATAGGCCTGTTGGGATTATGGGATGAGAAGGGGTTATCTCTCCTTATGTTGTCCAAGATCACATGTACTGGGAAAAAAAACGAAAAGAAAACTTCGAATTTTGGTAAAAGATAAGCAGAAAATTGGAAAAAAAAAAAATGAAATGAAGTAATCTGTAAACTTCTGTCTTTGTCTAGACTCGATCTCCTGTCATAATCATCCTGGCCAGAACATTAACTTTTTGGTGTAGTGTACAGATAAAACCATTTCAGTATTTCAGAAATAGGAGAGAATATATCTTTACACTCAGACTCCTCTGTCCTGTCACAATGGTGCAGATGAACCCATTCCTCAAACCGGATGAGATATGAAACCCATGTTCTCAAGCATGTTAGGCCACAGCCTCCCCACTTCCATCCATGTTTCTTTTGCGTCAGCCTTCTATTCTTTGTCTTCTCGTCTTCATAAGTCAGCTTTCCGGGATCAAACGTGCATAGTTTCTATGTCAGGATCTTTATGCTTTTGTTCTGTCTTTGTTTGCTTGTCTCCTAAGAAAGCAGACCTCTGTCTTGTTGCTATTGAAATAAAATATGGCATGGTTGGTTAATATTTCATTTTTGGTGGATTGTTAGCCAATCTGGATTAGGTTTTGTTGCAATGACAACTAAAAAGGCTCAAGAATTTCTTTTTTTGTTCCTTTTTATACTCTAAAATTAAATAAATAGATAGAAAAGAGTCTATAAGGTAGCCTACCACTTGATTTAGAAAATGTAAAATTACAATTAATTCTTATAAATCCTCATTAATTTTAATTAATTTAGATTTCTAAATGAATTAATTAAAAAGAAAAACGTTCTCGTCATAACTTCTTCATATTTTCATTTCGTGATTTCATAAATAAAGATAAATTTAAATTTTAGACAAGATAAGTGTAAACTTAACTTTTCCTATTTTCATAACGAAAATCTAGTCAATTTTATATTTTAAATAATTTAGATATTGTTGACTTATTGTCCTGTAATTATTTGTCTAAAGGACCATTAATTTTTTTTTTTTCATATTCTTCATCTTCCAAATGTTTCATTATACTGCAAATTGAGCGCTTTTTGACTAAGGCCAACATACAAAATGTTCACAAGAAAATAGGTCAATCAAATCTTCACAGTCCAATGCCAAGATTTGGCTTGGATTTGCTCCCTATGATTAGGATTTCCCTATCAACATGTTTGGTTGGGGAGAGCAGAATAGTCATTCTCTTTTATTCTTAATTTTTTTTTTTAACATTTTATTTAGTTGGAAGGATGCTGATCCCGGAAGATGAATGAATAGTCAATACCAAGCCCTCCAAGAGGCAAGAAGTAGAGCAAAAACATTAATGAACAAAAATGTCCTTCATTAATTTAAAGAATTCCATACTATATAAAATTCATTTCATTTTTTACAATTTTTTTCTCTCTCTACTCAACTACCTCTCTCCTTCTCTTACTAAATTAAAATAAATTAAAAATAAAAAAATAAAAATAAATTTTAAAAAAATGTTTAAGGTTTAATTATACATTATAAAAGTTAATACTTTAAACTTAAGAATTAAATTAAAATTTTAATTATAAATTTTTTATATTTTAATATTTTAAAAATAAATAATAAAATAATAAAATGAATGTTTTAATTATAAAGATTTTAATTTAAAAATTAAATATTATAATAAATGGTATTTTTATCATTTATCACTTATTCTTTAACTATTCCTAAAACTATTCCTGTCAACTAAATATTACAATAATTTATAATAGTAATTCTTATCTTATTCCATTCTTATAAACCAAATTATATAATAGGTTCTATATCTATGGAATGATTATTCCATTCTATTTTTTTCTGCAAACCAAACACACTCTATAAGTTTATGATTAATTTAGTTGGTCCGCTTTATCGCGATATCAAATAATTATGTTACTTCGATATTGAAAGTTTAGTGCATGTATTTTGACTGGCCTTACTGGTGTGATTCACGTGAAAATCAATTGTGAGGTGACCACGGCTATATTCTTATACAATAATGATTTGCATGAATTTTAACTTTCTCCACGTTTTACATGTGGATTAGCTGGCTTTTAAATTAATCTATGTCAGTTGTTTGCCATTATTTCTTAGTATCACAAAGCAATTAGGTTCACACTTTAAGCTTATATTAATACAAGTTGATCCATCTAGAAGTCCAAGACATGGTGTTTGGTTAGGATTCAGGATCTGAAACTCAATTTTAAGTTAGAAGCTCTAAACTTAATTGCCACCCTTTTCACCTTTGCTTTGGGATTAGGAAAATGGAAAAGAAACAGGGAGAAAACAATGGTTGTTGAGAAAAGTTAAAATACTTTATCAATTTTAATTTTTAATTATAATTATACACGAGTCTATTAATTTATAACATAGACTTTTCATCTCAAATAATCAAACGATGTTAATGTTTAAAATAAAATATCTAAAATTTTCTCTTCTTTTTACTCCTTTTAGATCGATTGGTAATGTTCACTACCACGACTAACCACCCTGTGGCCAGACCTAAACTCAGGGAGTACCCACCAAGATCAGTGATGCCCAAGGAACATTGGATCTGTGCTCTTTGGGGAGCACTTGGGGAGCACCCGTCTGTGCTCCTTGGGGAACGCGCTATTGGTGCTCCCCAGGGAGCACTTGGGGAGGTTTTTTTTTTAAAAAAAAGAAAAAAATTAAAAATTAAAAGTTAAAATTTATATAGTATGTTAATTTTTAAAATTATTTTTTTAATATTGTTACATCATTAAACTAATGAAAGTATTAACGATGGATTAAAGATTGGACTTATGTGTTTAACGAAAAATATTTTTTTGAAGCAGATTGTCTATTTTAAAAACTAATAAATGTGTATAAAATTATGAATAAAAGTAAAAAAGTTAAGGTATTTTATCTTATTGAAAATTTGATATGAGATGGTTGATTATAAATGGTATAATCCATGAAACAATTTTAATTAAAAGTAATGTTTACTTTCCAGCTGGGATGTGATGCTTAATACATTGTCTTAGCTGTGTTGAGATCTCCTAAATATGGAAATAAATTATAAATTTTATCACCTAATGATATTATGTTATCTATTTCTAGTATCTAATGGGAGCCTTTGGCTTGTCCAATTGATCTCTTTTGCAACTTTGGATTTTTGCCATCTTTTCTCTATTCTCCTTCGAATGAGGTGTTTAGGAAAAATTTCCATGCTCTAAAGTCTAAATAAGTAACTACATATGTTCAAGAAAGAAGGGAAAACAATTTATCCTTGTTTCACGTTGTTAAACATGTTGAAGAAAAGCCAAAGATGGGGTTGTTGGTTTAAGGTGTCAGTTCAGATTTTGGTCGGAAAGGGCATGAGTTCAAATCCCTTTCTTGACATGTATTTCAATATTTTTAAAACCTTACTAGAAAAGTGCTATTAAAAACAAAAAAAAAAACCTTAATAGAAAAACAAAATAGCATACCATTCAATTCAACTATTATTAGATTGGATCTCACTCAAAGCCCAAAACCTAATATTCCAATCCAACAAGTTGAGCATATGTGAGTTCATAAAATCATAAATTAAGTTACAATGTGTAGAAGTAGGAGCCTCTCATAATATGCAAGAGACCATTTTGGGCCAGTCAATGGATTGTATTCACTTTTGCTGTTTTGCCCCTTAAGGTTGAGGAGATGTTTTTACTTAATCACATCCACTTTGAGCCCCAAATTGAAAGATCAAATCTTGGAGCCTTTACGGGCAAGTGGATTGCAAGGTGCAAGCAGGATCTGCAATTTGAAGTTTGGAATATATTTAGATAGGGATATCTTTAGAATGATTACCAGTGTTCCGCGTGGGGTCATTTCTTTTACAAGAATTTTTTATAGAAACGTAGAATTAAGAATAGCTAAGGGTTCGTTTGGTAATAAAAAATAACTTATTAAAATAAAACTTTTTCTATATAAAATGTTTTATACAAAAATTTAATATTTTTTTTTGTTTGGATAAATTGTCAATTGTTTGGATTATTTTATGAAAAACATTTTTCATCATAGTGTAGTTATTTAGATGTTAAAATAATAAATAGGAGTTGATTACAAAACAATATTGATATTTGATTTTCACTAGTTTGGGATCAAAATTAAGAATGAAAATGAAAACGGACAAAATCAATAATGATATTTCCTAAAGCATTTAACCACATATCTGTAATGAAAACATACTCTAATTTTCAAAAAAAAAATGTTTCATCTTATTACTTTTTTTATCATAACTATAAAAATATAAATATTCATCAATTGTGTAAGATATCCAAAACCTATATTTATAAATACGTATTCATTAAATGATGATCATTGAAATTTTTTTTATTATAATTATTAGTAAGATTTAAACTTATTATAAATGTGTATTCATCAAATAATGATCATTGAAATATTTTTTATTATAATTATTAGTAAGATTTTTTTCATTTATAAATAAAAACTTTAATTGTATTTAATGGTTCCATTAATATAATATTTTTCTACTTTTAATAGTGTTGTATAATTTAAATATTAATATTTTAAATTAATTATTTTAAAGTTAAATATTAATATTTTTTTATATTTTAAGTTAAATATTAATATTCATCAAACTTATACTCATAAACTTAGTACAAAAGTATTTTTATTGTTCTCTGGAAAATGTCTTATGCCATTCAAGAGTGTAAGATATTTTCTATGGTTAACCTTATTGACTTGTAAAATGTTTTACATCTAGAATTAATTTTTCATTTGCCAAACAAACATAAGTCTTAAAAACGTTTTCCAAAAAATATTTTACTATAAAACAAACAGACCCTAAATACATTTTATATTTGCGGCATGCACAAAAAGAGTTTGACTTGGTCAACTTTATCATCGGTAAAAAATTCATACCCTTTAGAGTTTAATAGGATTCATGATACTAAATTCTTACATATCTTTGAACCATAGACAACATCAGTCAAAGAGCTCAGAACCCCATCAAACATTTTAATTTTTATAAATCCAAGATCTATGACCTTGACGATTAACCTATCATCTAAAATCAAATTTCGAACCACCCTTCTTAAAAGGGATCAAAATAATCCTTTTACCAACATATGTGAGTGAAAAAAGCATAATTCAAATACCAACCATCATTAGAATTTACATCCATACTTTCAAAGATTATAAGAACAGTACCGCAATCATCATCATTGGTAACAATAACACACTCATCTTTGTTCTCATTACCCTCATCCCCATTTATAGGACAATCCATCTAAATATGTTTGTCCCCTTTGCATTGAAAGCACTGAACATTGTTGGATTTAAGCTTGCTACCCTTAGATCCCTTGCGAGTTTACTTACTCCTCTAACCTTAGCCATCAATGCAAGTCAATTGAATATCTAACCCTTGCTTATTTTTCTTTCAAGCTTTACTAAACATTAACGTTTTTTGTGTTTTCTCTAATATTATTTTATCCTTCTCGTAAACTAGAGATTTCACAAATATCTTTAAGGGGTTTGGAAGTGTTGTGATGAACAATAATACTTTCTTCTCTTTCTCCACCTTCACTTAACCTTGTGCAATTGATCAATAATCTCATTAAACTCGCTCATATGTTTCATAAGATCTCCATTCTCCTTCATCTTCAAGTGATACAACTTTCATTTAAACTGCAGCTTGTTGGAATGATTTTTCGCCAAATAAATCTTCTCTAACTTTGCTTACAACTCTTAAGCAGATTTCGTATCAATAACATGGTTAAACACATTATCCTCAATGCGAAGCCAAATAGCGCTAACATGCATTCCCTCCAACTCTTCCCATTCATCATCCTCCATGTCATTTGATTACCTTTTCTCTTTCCATAGCAAGAGGCACATCAAACCTTGTTATATAAGGAGCTCATTCATCCTTCTTTACCATTGTGTGTAACTAGTCTTTCTATCAAACTTCTCAATTGAGAAATTCGTAAAACAAGTAACGTTTTGACATCTTTTGTTGAATCTTGATCTATTGAACTTGAAGCTTTCATTCTAATCTGTTGTGAAAAATTACCCAAAAACAACAAAGAAAAATCCCAAACAAATCAAGAAAATAGAAAACATAAGAACTTACGTAATTCAACAACTTGCCTATGTCCATGAAGTGAAATAGTTTTTCTACTATTGAGAATTAAAATACAACAAAATCTCTTGAATGGTTTCGCAAATCAACTAAAAGACCCTTTGTAAACCCTCTCTCAATAACCTAACAAGAACACTCACTCACACCTATTATAGCTCCACCTAAAGTAAGTAAAAGGCAAAGTTACAAGGTTTTTTTTTCCTCGAAGACTCCCAAAAGCATCCACTCTAGCTCTACCTATAGTAAAAACATAGTTCTTGCTCTAAGACTCAAAAACTCTGCATAAATTTTAAAATTTAAAGAATCACTTTTATAATACAAATGTGATCCAAAGTAAAATAAGTTTAAAACTCAATGTGAATGAAGAAATTTAAAAGTGTACAACTACTCAATTTTATATAAAAATTAAAAATCTAATTAAATAAGATTTCAAATTTTAATAAATTCAAAACTCAACAGTTTCTTATACAATTAGTGGATTCATCTGTGACATATATTTTTTCAAAACAAAATTATAAATCGATAAAGAAACTAATTTCTTGCGACACATACATCATTTCAAAGAACCTTCACTTGCCTCTTTCAAAGATAAACTACTTGCCTTTCTAATCACATGGAATCAAAGAATTATTCGTTTGTAAAGTAAATTATGCTTAAGAATCAACAAGTACGATGGTTTATTTTAATAACAGTTATGATGTCCCCAATATCTCATATGTCCATTATGCTTATATTTGACATGTAAAAGCGTCATGTGATGAATGGCTGAGATTTTAGAGTATCAATTAGTGAAAAATTTTGAGTACTTATAGCACTTTTCTTGAATAATTTTCTTTTCACAAATTCCATTTCTTATTACATTTACTTTTCTGATCAACATAAATGTATCTGAGGTTAAGCATTGAAATTAATACTTCTAATTAATTCCATGTTAATTTTATCATGAAAATCTTGTGCCACGTGCACGTTTAAAAACTTTATTAGTTTGTTTGTACCTAAGTATATAATAGTAGGTGTATGAGAATGATCAGGTAGCTGTAGTCCAACTCAAAGTGTTAACCAAATAATATTAATAGCCTTTAAGATTTGCATTCATCTTAATTATTTTCTTTCCTTATTTGAAATAACATCTTGCACTCCAAATTGTCAATTTTCATTAAAAATTTGGAAGCCCTAGTGACCCTAGGTTGTGCTTTGTACTGTATTAACAATTGAAAACTAATGGGATAAGCAAAGAATATCCTAAGGGCATATATCCACACCAAAAGAGAACTTAAACAGCAACCATTCAACAATTATAAAATCATATCACAAATTGTCTCCCATTATTCACAGTACCAAAAGCAAAGGTCTTTTGTTTTTTATTTTTTCCTCTCAAAGTCCCCCTTCAACTGAAAAATCATTACCCCTTGTGCATTTCCCTGCCGCCGCGTCCACTAAACAAGGAAACCAGCTTTTTATCTGCAATAAATAAATAAATAAATAAAACTGTACTTAGTCAAAGTTTTGTATTAAAGATTAAAGGTGTCATTCACATGCTTGGATGCCTTTTTATCCAATGGAATTTCAGGGATGACTAGGAAAGAAGAAAACTATTAGGACCTTGCGGCTGAGGTCTCAACAGCCACAACTTATGTTTTAAATTTGATGAATGGATGCTAATGGATGTCAATCGGTCATTCATTTTCTATTCCTTTTGTTCCATTTTTTAACAAAAAATAAATTATTATTATTAAAATCATGTCATTAATTTTCATCATAAAAGGTTGTATGTGTTTCCTTCATTGTTGAAAGCAACTCTTTGCTCTTGAAGTTTTTAAAAAGAAAAAGCTTAATAGTACTTGAATTTCGAGCTTAAATGCCAGTACCATTAAGCCATCAAAGGTGATTATTTCTCAATACAAAAGGATTTAACCTGCACCACATACACTAAACTATGGAATCTTAAGTTGTAGTAATTAGTTTAATTCATCTCATCCATATAAATTTAACATAATCCATGAACAGAAAAAGTTAGTAAAATGCACTAATATAAATTATGATTACTTCTCCATTGTTAATGCTCATGCATTTACAAATTCCCGCAAGCTTATTTAAGGCAAAAATGTAGAAAAAAAAACCAAATCAAAACTGAGGAAAAAGAAGAAAAGGCATGAGTCTTCCATCTCTAATATTCCTTGAAAGATCAAAATTGTTTTTCTTCGGCAGATATGCTTTTTGGTCATCTCAAACTTGTTCACAGCAGCATATTGAAGAAGAGACTGGCTTTGCCAAGAAGGTAGGCTTGTCGTCTCCGGCCATGATCACAACAATTTTTGGTTCCGAATCAAGAACTGTGTTCATTGCCATTTCTTGCTTTAACTGAACTTGACTAGATGATGAATTTGCGGAGCGTTTTCTATATGAGCATGCCAGCATAACCAATGCCAAAGCTATCAAAATTAACACCAAAGCCAAGCTACCGAAGAGGTAAGGCAGGGGAGAACTAGTGCTTTGCTTGATGCTTGATGTTGTATTTGCCAGCCCCGTTTCTCTCATGTTTTCCTTTCTTCCTCTCTTAATTTCTCAGACACTTTTCTGTTTGGGAGGTGCAATGAAATAAGAAGTTGGTGGAAGATGAATTTATAGTGGGAAAGGAAGTGAAATAGTGATTTGAAATGTAACAGTTTAGGTCACTGGAGCCAAAAGGAAGATTCTTGGAGCCTGCATAAAATGCCAATCGTCAAGCATCTTTAATGATTTTTTGTTCTATGAAATTGCCCTCTACTTAATTTGGGCGTTATGTATACATATGCAATCTTAACAACTTTTGGTTTTGATGATTGGGATTTAGTTCTTTCCAAATTGTACCCTTTTGTTCAAAGATATATGAACAATCTCAAGCGCTTTCTTCTTCTTTGTTTTTTGGCGATCAGTGCTTATTTAACAATCGATTTTGTGCACTACTTTATTTGCATAATTTCTTTTATTAATAAACAGTCTTCTCATATAATTAGTGAAGTAATTAAACTGCATGTTACTATAGAATATAGATGATCATTTTATCTAATAAATTATGATTGATAAGTTAAGGAATAAAAAAATATAATTGGTTAGATCATACCTTTATCGGAAATCAATTTAAGTATATCTAATTCTATTATAAAGTTTTATTAGAAATAAAACAATAATAGTTATAAAAGCATTTTTAACCTTTGCAAAAATTTCAAAACTTCTTAAGTTCCATCGAATAAATTTATATTTACCCAATTAAATGAAATTACATATATTCCAATATTATGGAATGTAATATATATTAATAAATATTTTAACTATACTACACTTTAATAAATATATTTATTACCCTGACAGTTAAAATGTGAACCAAAAATAGTGATTGTTTATTTACATTAATACAAATACTATAAATAGCTTTTTAAAATTTCTGATTGGTAAATACATTTATTAGTTAATTTTTAAATTTCATTAATGTAATTTTTTTTAAAAAAAAGCTCATTGATTTTACTTCAAAGTCAACAAAATTTAAATTTTTAAATATATTTAATTTCATTAGTATTTTAATTTTTAAAAAAAATTTACAAAAAAATTATACAAATGTTGTGTACTAAAACAACACAGCAAGACTTGACAATTCGTGTTCGCACGTTATAATTGTATCATATAAATATAAAATATTAATAATTATACGGATAAACACGAACATTATACAATTAACTAAATATGTAAGGATCCTAAATATGAATATAGATACATTCATTAAATGTGCAACACGACACATCATGCTTAACATGTTTATTTAATGGATCGAGTTAAATTTTATATGACACAACACGATTTATAACTCATTTGAACGATTAACATAGTTAAATTAAAATGCATCCATTATTTATATTTAAAATTAATAATCATAAATACAATTATAATAAAATAATAATATTCATTAAACAAAATAGAATCCAACACCATTATCATCAACCGTAATAAAAGAAAGTATCTATATAAGGATTTAAACTTGTCATAACCGGATCATAAACATGTCAAATTGACACATTTACATGATTAATAAAATAAATAATAAATTGATCATGGATTATATAACCGTACCATACATGGGAATCTTATTACCTATTTGTATTTCCAAGAATGCATTCAACATTCTTCTTATGCCAAACATGACGTGACGGAATCCTAAGGCTTGGATTACATTGACAAACTTGAAGCCTTATTTTTGAGGTGGGGTATTATAGGTTTTCTAAACCAATGTCCTTGAGTGTAATTATGCTCAATCCTCAAAGACCTTTAAGTAATTAATTTAGTCAAACTGATTCTATGGACATCTAAATGAAAGTAAAATTCTTAACTTGGTGCCCATGAAAATTGCTCTATTTGGGCATCTAGAGGGATCATGATGTATTTCAGTCATTTTGATTTAATTACAGATTAGCTTTGGCCAATTATGACATTCAAGATATAATTAATGTCAACTTTAAGCTAGGTAGCTAACAAATGGCCGCATCCTTCTATAAAAAGAAAGTTTTAAGTTCAGATAATAATGTAGTGGTAGTTAATTTACCAGTGAAAGATAGAAATTTATTTATTTTTTCTTAAAATAGTACATTTTAATAAATGAAAAAAATTAAAATAATTAATCCATTCAAATATATATGTAAAAAAATGTTATAAATAGAATTGTTGAATTATCATATAAAAAATTTAAAATTAAGTTTTTTTTAAATAAATAAAAAGATTCGAATCATATCTTTTAAATAAGAGATTATGTATAAATTAATTAATCAAAAGTTTGATTGTGAATTAAGTTTATTAATATATTTTGGATTGAGCTATCAACAATCAAGTACGTTTGACTATGTAACACTCTTTTTTTATTGACAAGCACTGCAACTTATATACCAAGAAAAACAGAGCATTTAAGGATCAAAGAAAACTGATCCATGAGTTTGACAGTCATCACCTTTGACTTTGTGGATACTGAAATAAGTAGGAAGATTGCTCACCTATTGCTTGTTGGATAAAAAAAAAAAAACAAGGCTTTCGCATCCTTCTTGTACGTCGCTCGCAAAGCTTTAATGGAAAGTCCAACTTCTATGTAACCATTTTCCACCAAGTACCACACGTCTTGGGACTTGAATATGGTATTCATTTTTGTGCTCCATATTTCGTAGCCATTGCCTTAAAAGAGTGGAATTGTGGGCAGCAAAGGATTCACGCCGGTATAGTTGCTAGCCATGCTTGTTTGTACTTCAATGCGCTTGAAACTAAACCTAGTGTCTGATACCAGATGACATAATTTGTTGATCTCTCAAAGGAATTTTAATCACATACAAAGTATTCAGAAAATTGAGTATTAGCTGAAGAAAGAAAGATGTCCTATTTCCATGTTAGTACCAGTGCCCTGAGTCTTTTCTAGCTTAGAGAAAGGTAGCAAAACATTTTGCTAATGTTGGCTTGAAGGGTGGTTCTGCTAGCTTCTAGTAAATTCAGAAGCACAAATATGACCTCTTAAAAATCCTCATATTACTGGAATTTTGGTGAAATTGTTAGCAATCTGATTTCTTAGCTTTTTCCTTAGTTTTTATTCACAAAATCTGATGACTTGTTTTGCTTCAAATCAAAGTAGCTAGATGTTAATGGCATTTGTGATTGTGTGGAAACGCTTGTTTCTTGCTTGTCTAAGACAATTAATTCAATCAAAATTTTGTTGAAAGCTCTAAAAGGAGACGGGAAAACCACCAAATATGACTTGTAAAGTTAGGACTCCAAAAATAATATAAACACCGATTTAGAACTTGGAATCAAAATCAGCCTCCATTGACAATAATTTTATGTAGTGTTTATTTTGTCAACACACCCTAGCTAAATTTTATCATATCAAGCTTATATTGATGTCAATAACATTATTGTAGAGTATATTATGTATTCTTTTCAAGGGCATTAACTCATTGACAAATTATATGGTGCTAACTTGGAGGATGGTGATTCGTAGTCATACTCAGTTGACACCACAACATTATGTACTTGCTCATTCAAAAGTGAAAGTTGTTAACATCAAATCGATCAGTGGAAGAAAATGTGAACAAATGGATAATTATAAGAACCTTTGTTTTTTTGGCTACAAACAATAAATAATAGTCTTTTTATCCATTTTTTTAACATATATTATAAAAAAAAAAAAAGAAGAGAAGCATGTGAATATTTGACTGAATAAAAGGTGTATGCATCTGCACCTCAAAATGTCAAGTATGAATCCATTTCCACCCAAAATCATTAAAAAAATAAAAAGATAAAAGAAATTGTGTCAAATTTTTCACTTCATTCTTCTAATTTTTCTTCTTCTATTATTTGTGCAAAACCAAAGAAAAAAAAAATCAAGGGCACCATAATAACAGTATTGGAATCGAAACTACTATACTTAGCATTCATGTTCGAGAGATACAGAGAGATATCATTGCGGAAGGGACAAGTCAATTTGGATATCACAACTTTGCAAAGCAATGTCTTCCGCTAATAAAGAAAACAAAATCAAATACTAATTTCTGACTCTAATTCCAACGTGCCATATTCTCAAAACCACGTGTTTTTTTTGGGGTCTCTCTTTTCCTTTTGCCCCTTAAAACCACATGTTTTAGGTGGCTCCTTTTTGCACATACCAAAAGCTTTATCAACCTCCCACCAATAATTTTCTTTTCCAAATAGAATATGAATAGTTTGCTTTCTTATGTTTTCAACGATTTTCACAACTCATTCAACTCTATGATTATGGAAACAGTCCTCCGTATGTCTCCGAGCCGTACCATCCAGCCAGCAATCCAGATCAACAGTGAACACATTTTCCATTAGTTATCTTTGTCATATTGTCAAATCGTCAACAAAAACAAGAAAATGAAGTTATCCAAGCGTAATTTGCATGTTCCTGACTACATAGTGGCTAGATCTTATCCCACTGGCTTCAAAAATTCTTTTTCACATCCATACAAAAAATTAAAATAAGAATAAAAAAGGTTTGTGAAGCAAATAAATGCATTTCCTTCAATGTACCATTTTCATATGATTAGTGAATGCCAGTTTTTTCATGCTTTGGTTAATTAGCTTAATAAAGAAGAATTTACAATTTCGAATGCAACATTTTCATATGATTTTATGGGCTGATGAGGTGCGTTGGATAGCTATATATGCCTCAAACAAAGCTCCAAGCCTCCCCTAGCAGCAAAGCACCCTATTTAAGCTTTATATTAGTTTTTTTTTTCCATATTTAAGAGAAGGAGAAGCACGACTATTGTAAACGGATCAAGTTACTTGTGAGCTATTCAGGCTCATTTCAACGAGTACTCAAAATTCAATCTAGTGGCTTGTATTAAGATATTGTAATTGTGTGGCTATATATGGTTGCTTGTTCAACAAAACGATCTGGAAGGGTCTTGCATAACTTTCTGGACTTTTAAAGTTGTTAAGATAAAGGCATAGAGGTTGAAATCAAATTCATAACAAGTAGTCATTGTCATCAACTATATAATGATTTTCATGATATTTGGCATATCCTCAAACATTGTTGAGTTGTTTTCAAAATAAATAAAATCCCACCTAGAAAATCAAGCAAATGATTTTAACAAAAGGACATACAATAGCCTTCTGTAAATGTTCCATGAAACCATGGGAATTGCCAATTTCTTCACTGTTATTTTTAATCTATGGAATCCGTCTTCCATTAATTAAATTGAAGTGATAAAGTTCCCTTTTAAAAATCCCAATTTTGCATATTTTACATATGCTTTAATTTACTTCCTTGGTGCTCTCTCTCTCTCTCTCTCTATACTACAAATCAAAAAAAAAAATGATCAAGTTTTTCACATTGAGCCATCAAAAGAGAATTGTTATAAAATTTGACTTTGGACCAACCACATCACTAGTGACCTGTATGAGTAATAAACTGCAATTAACAAAATTTATCAAGTCAAATTCTAGTATATATAAAAGCCATGCCAATTGAACCCTTTTAGTTTATACCCTCCCAACATTTCCTAGTGACGAAATCATGGTATTGTTCATTCATCACCGACCATAAGCGAGTAGAAGAAAAATGAACATATCATTTGCTTTGTCATTAAAATATTCATTATTTCAACGCTATGATTGATCTTGAAAAATTTTCTGTTTACGTCTCCCAGTCGTCACATCCAACCACCAACCCAAATCAAATAAGTTGAATTAATGCCATTTTTTTCCCATCATATTCCTCTCCCAATTGACGGGTTTGGTATGGCAGAGAGGAGAGGATGTGCTGGAAAAGATAATGGTGTGATACAAAAAGTTATGAGTTTGCGTATATTTTGGTCAATTGTGAAGTGGTGACAACACTAATGGAGCTTCTTAGACCGTCCTTCCTTGTTTCCACTTAGGCATTTTAGTTTAAAATAATTAATAGCACTCTACGCGGCGACCTGGATTAAAATCACAAAATGGAACTCAATCCTCTCAAATCATCTCTTTTAAAATCACATAATATAGTGCTATACAAGTCAGAGATTTATATGCCATAGGTAATTCCTATCACATCATCAGCTGTTGTTGCTGCCAAAATTTTGGTTCAAGATCAACATCAGTTTTTAGTCAAATATCTGCAAGAGGTCAATCTCTTTGATGGTATAGTCAATGTAGAGTAAGAGTCGAAGAGAATATAAAGAATAAAGCATACAAAAAAGAGAAAAATGAGAGCTCTGTTTAGAGATTTAAATATATTACAGTGATGATAAAAAAATCTTGTATCGTTAAATTAAAAATATTTTGAAGGCTTAAATATATTAAAGATCATTTTTCCTATTACTAATATATCTTATAAATTAAATGCTTATTTAAAATTCAACAAATCAAAATATATCATTGTATATACGTTTGTAGCTTAATCATAACAATTCTCTGATATTAATTATTAGATAAGTTTCTGTGCATAGACATGTCAATTTTAATTTTCATTCTACTTTGTTAGACTTACAAATTGACTAAGAAAGCCTTACGTAATATGTCTTGATTTCTTGCATATACATTAAAAATTCATGGTCATCTATATGCTGCTGTATGGACATTCACACATATGAATCTCCGCCCACCACGGCTAAGCTGTGACTCTGGATCCCATGTTGTTCATGCTTTCCATAGATATGGCCATGGGTCCAATATATTGGAAAACAAGGGAACATAAGGGCCCCAAAACCACTAGTAAAACCTTTTATTTGTTTCCTGTTATTCTCTTTCTTTCTCTGAATTTTCCATGAATTTTTTCTGCTGAGAAAAGACTAAAGAATATCTGCGATTTCACTGTTCACTATATAGATTAAGCTAATTTGAACAAAATCTAGATTGTCTCCCACTAAAACAAGTTGAAGTTGAAAAACCTCTTTACCTTAGATTTCTGCCAACTGGTTCTTCATGTGCCAAACAGTTCAAAGCTTAAAAGGCGTTAATTTTCACCTTCCCATAATTCTGTGTGCCGCTGGACTGTTTTCTACTGAATTTATTCTTCATGGACTGTTTTTACATCAATCATGTCCAGTGAAGAAATCACTACCTTTGAACAGAGTTTGTAAAAAAGACCTTATCAAGACGCTGACCGTTTTGTTTACTCAAGTTGAAGTCATATTTCTAGCTAAAAGTGAAATTAAAAGTTCATAATTACTCACTCAATTGTCTCAATATTCTTCTCTATATATCATATACTTTTTTTTTTGTTTCAAATTAAATATTCATCTTATTGTTTTAAAATGTTTTGAAATAATATTTATTATTTCAAAATGAAAAATACTTTTTTAATGTTACATTTTTTGAAATAAATATTTTAGGTGGATTATCTCTCTAATTTTTATAATTTTTAAAGAAAATAATTATAAATAAAAAGCAAAATGCCTTACTTTTAAAATTTTATACCATTTAAAAATAAATATTCATTTTAAAATAGAAAAAATTAATAAATCATTTAAATTTAATCACATGCCATGTATCTTAAAATTAGAATATGAAACCTCCAATGCATACAAAGATATTTTAACAATATAAACCCTATCTCAATTAATTATATAAAATATGCTCTTTTTATTAATTTATACAAACATACATTCTCAAATTGATTATGAAGGGTTCGACTAAAGACAAATCAAGACTGACGGATTATGAGAGTGTATCGAGAAATCATGCTGAAGCAGTCTTGGGATTACTTTATGGGTCGATTGGAATCAAGGACTCTAATGTATCTATTAGACGAAAGGACAAGCTAGCTCGAAAATTCTAAAAGAACATTGATAATTTGATATTAATTCAATGTTTATGCAAAGGCCGCTTCTAGATAATTTAGTGGATTGACGCTTTTTCTTTTCCTAATGCTCATTTAGTAGATTAAGCTAGATAGAATTAATTCAAAACCCCAATGCATATTAAGAATGAATTTTATACTCTTTAGCAGCCATTATGCAACTCATTCGAAAGATAAGGGTTGATATTCCCTCACTTGTGTGCCTTAAATTTAACAGAATTTGGACTTAAGTATTATTGAGAAGCCACCAATTCTTTGAAGGCACCTTTCAGATTCAAGCAACTTAACCAAGAATCAAGTCGCCAATTGGATCTTTAAACTATAATGAAATAAGGTGACATCATTTTGATTCTTAGCCCATTTTCTAGCAATTGACTAAAACAAAATTACACCCACTCAAGCCCTGTTTTAGGTATTGGCTAGGATGTCCAGGGATTCTGATTAGATATTTTTCACTGTCTCCTCCTAGAAATTAATAAGGGAAAGGCATTACTAAAAAGGAGGCCGTATTTAAAGCTACATCATCTATTTGCATTCTTAATTTTCTTAAATTAGTAGGCAAAAAGGTATACGAAGTCCTATAAAGAGTACAGCTCCCACTTGTTCATTCATGAATCTTAATTTTTTTTCTTGTAAGGAAGTGTAACAATTAGAAAATTTTTCATTCTTTAAGACCACATTACAAGAATTAAAAATTGAAAATTTATCTTGCAAGTTTAGGAGAGGGAAGAGATCCTATCTCCGGCTATAAGCTTCAGATCGAATGACCCTCCATAATTTTCTTTAATCTAAAAAATTAAGAGTGTTTAGTATTAGATACATAAGGTTTTCTTACATTCTTTTCCACTTAATAATTAATTGGTAAAATTAAAAATATAAACCCATTATAAAAAAGTGGATTAATAGGACAAGGCAAATTAAGCAGATAGGCAAGATTCTCTAATCTCTAGGTTGCTTGGACACTAAAGGCCCCAGTAATTAGCACAAGAACATTTGTTATTCCAAACTTGTAATTAAATTAACTAATTAATCAAATCAAGAACTTCGATGAGAAATTAAGAATAATAAGATGATTTTTGAAGGATTTGTCAAAACTCGAATATTATTATTTTACTATTCATTATACTTGACGGCTTCAAGGGGGACATGTTAGATATGATTTGATTCACCTAAACATCTTTTCATTAGTTTCTAACTTTCTGTTACTCCACTAACAATTCCAACCCCACCCCCCCCGCCCCCAATGCTATTAATGCACAGCCATGTGATTCCCTTGTTGAGGCCGTCCATTGCCAACAATTTTGCATTTTAATTGACGGCGGAGGCTACCAATATCATGGCCAAAACTATGCATTTCAATTGAAGAATTGGGTCAATTCCAATCAACTCCAATGGGGAAACTCAACAAAAATGTGGAAATAACTAAGCAGTTTCTGGTGGAAACTATCATTTCGAATGTTTCCCACTAAAGAAAAAGCTGATTTGGAAATGCACTTTGCCTAACATTGATTTGCCATATTTTAAGAAAACAACCTTTCTTTTCACTTGCTCTAGTCCTGCCCAATTCTACACTAACCCTTCTAACTTTTTTCTTTTCGAAGTCTTCCAATAGTAACAGCACCCAAGTACATTTTCGAGCCACCACGTCTTTCAACCTAATCCATTACTAACTTTGAACCTTTTTTTTCTTCCTTCTAATCAACCATGGTAGCTAATGAGTCACAAAGTAATTTTTTATAGCCAATAATTTAATGGATAAGGAGTCTAATTAAAAAGGTAAATCAATTCATTTTGTGCTTTGGGTATTTTTTCCACTAAGGACGTCTATTTTAAATTGCCATCTATCATGAGATAAGCTTCACTCATTGACAATTGTGACCAAATTTAGAGAAATTGATAAGACCACTTTCTAGAACAAATTGTACTATTACAATTTGGACTAGCAATAATGTCCTATTTAGCTCTTATATTTGAAAAAAAAAAATTCTAATATGGTACTTGTATTAAGAAAATGTTTAATATGATAGTTCAACTTTCTTTTCATGTATCCACCTATCCTCGACCCTTTAACATTGTTAATAGAAGTTGATGACATGTCTATCAATCAATCAAAGTTTGACACATGACCCATTAAACACCATGTTAAAATATTCTTTTCATTTGTACATGTGGCACATGTATGGCCCCACATGGCTATCATGTGTCACAAAAATTCACTCGGCATAATATCTAAAAAAATCATTGACCTCTTGCAGTCTTGTGCATATCATGATAACGTAAATTGTGGAGGTCAGTGGTATTGGTTTTTGTTAACCACTGCTCCCCTCTTCTTACGGTTGATATATATATCCCTTGATTTAAAAAAAATATTTAAAAAAATTAAAAAAATTATTATATTTTATTACGTTCAATTAAATTTTTATATTTTTTTTGTTAAATAAGTCTTTATATTTTTATTTTCAGTCAAATAAATTTTTATATTTTTATTTTAAGTCAAATAAGCATTTATAATTAATTAATGATTGATTTAGTCAAAATATTATTTGTTATTTTATATTATGTGAAATTGACGTAACATACTAAAATATCACAATTGATGATAATATAATATACTGATATATCATAATTGATTATAAAATGATATATTAATTTGATATGATAACATGATTATGTGATTTGTTTATCTTCTATATCAATGTCATGTCAGTACCACATGGATATAAAATAATAATTATTATATTAACTAACGATAATTAGTCAATAATTGATTATAAAGATTTATTTGATCTGAAAATAAAAGTACAGGTACTTGATTGACTCCAAGAATTTGTTTCAATTTTCTTAAATAAAAAACTTATTTGAGTATTATGCCAATTCCCTCCAAAGGGATGCTCCAATTATTTTGACATGTGGTAGCCATGTAGGCGTCACATGTACAAATGGAAAAGGTTTAATGGGTAACATAGCATATATTTTGTCACATTTCCCAATTTGGTTGATTGACAATCGGGTCATTAACTTTAGTTAAAGAGGGTTATAATAATGAGATAAATTTGAAATAAAAATTGAAATATCACATTTTTAGCATAAATGTCACATTAAATTTTTTTTTTTGAAGTACAAGAGCTAAATATATACGGCATAATTCCATTAGACTGTTAATGACAATGGAACTTCTTTAGTCAATTTTATTAAAATTCAGTCCATATATACATAAAAGGTCAATTCTCTTAGAGAAATCAGTGTCTCATAATGGGAGGAGATTATAAAATATGACAATGTTCCATGAGTTATTTTATTAGTTTTATTTAGGGTAAATCATCTCTTCGATCACCGAAATTTTTGTATTTGTCTAACATCGATTAGAGTGGCTTTTGATGTATAGATATGTTCATCGTCCATGGGTTGCTTCGCTCCTGTTGAGTTTGTTTTAGGACTTTTCTGTGCTCAGGCCATTATCTATTTTAATGGCAGGTGCCTCTGACAATGTATAGGCTTCTTTTGCTCAAACCGAATTAACTTATGTCGTGAGAGTCTTTTACAATTCAAATAAGAGACTTGAAATGATATTATAGTGATGAGGTTAATAAATTTGCTTTAAAAAATAAAAAATATTACATAAGCTGTGCACAATTACAGGCCATTAGACAGTAAGTAAAAGCCTTTTGGGCATTTCACATCAACGGTTAATTCAACTAGTTCTGCGAAGCTTATAGAGCATAAAACAATTATGGAATTCTAAAGTACTGAAAATTGATACCCGAAAAAAACCTATTAATGACTCGACTCAACGGAATCGTGCATATATTAAGCTTATTGGACAGCAAAGCTAGTAGCAAAGCTAGTGGCCCAACCTATAACAAAATAAAGTCTCTGTCTCCTTTCCCCAACAAAAGACGCCATTGATTGTATTGGTTGTTGCTCTCTTTTCCCTCTCCCATTCTTTTCTTCAAATTTGCCAGAACACATTTTTGACACTTTGGATCCATCTTCAAGAGCTATGGTTTTTTTTTTTTTTATGCTCTTTAATTATAATCAATGAACTTTGGGGTCCATTTCCAATTAGTACCACTCTTTCCTCCTCTTCTTCTTTTTCAGCTTTCATGTCTGCCAAGTTTTGCAAGCAATGCGATGATATTTATGTGAGTTTAGCTCAAATAATCCACAAAATTAAGGATGCTATAAACTTAAAACAGAACAATATTTTTTCTTCATTTTTATTTACTTTGTTCTGTTTTTGTTTTTCCCCTTTGCATAATGGATCAATTCCGAATTTCCAATGTATATATCCTTACTTGAACCCTCAACCAGAAAAGAAAAACAAAATGAGAAAAAAAAAAAAAGAATAACAAGAAAGGAAAGGAAACAAATGAAGATTATTTGTAAAACACCCACAAAAAAGGTGAGCTTAACATTTTTCATATGCTCATCAACATATACATATTCCCGCAAAACTGCAACTACACCTGAACTAGAAAAAAGAAAACAAACACAACAAAAAGAATTATATGGAAAAAACCATGATGAAGGAATTAAGGTTGAAAGATAAAAGATATTCTTTAAGTTTTTCCCTTTAAGCTTCATGTAACTCTCTCAAACTTGTTCACTAAGGCGAGTGGAAGAGGCCGGCTTCGCCAGGTAAGTAGGATTTTCATCACCAGCCATGATGACAACAATCTTAGGCTCCATTTCTAGTTGCATGCTCACTTGCTTGGCAGGCTTTTCTTCAGCTTCATCATGAGCGGAATTGGATGGAGAGTTTTTGTACGAACAAGCTAGAATGACTAGTGCAAAAGCAATGAGTCCTAGCATGAGTGCTAGGCCACCAAAGAGGTAAGGAACGGGAGAGTTCCAGTGCCCGAAACCGGCTCCAGTTGCAGATGCAGTGGAGTTGCTTGCAGGCCTCATCTCTTTTGATGTGCAAAACTTTATCTCTTACTACTTGTTTTTCTAACTGGTTTTGATGGTGCAGTGTAATGGGGGCTTTGAATTTATAGTACCAACCAATTGAGGTCCACAGTGCCTGGATTAGGACAAGGAAACTGAGGCTGCTTTTGGTAAGGTACCAAATTGCCCCCAATTTTTAAAAGAGATTCTTTCTTGGGCTCTACTGATACTAGGGTATTGATTATTTGAGAAGCTTCTTGGTCAGTTGGGCAGCCAAAATGCCCTCTTTCATTGCCTGAAATTACATATTCTAATGATTCCGTAGATAATTTATTTATATAGCTCTTGCAATGTAGGTTAAGCCAACTTAATTAGGACTATCCAAATTGAGGATTTCAAAAGAGTCTTCTAAATTATGGAGTGCCAACCACAATTGATTCAAGAATCCACATACCATTAATTTTTTTTATATATATAGATAAGTTTTGCAGTTGCAAATCAATTAGACATCACTTTCAGCTTCAAAGCCTGCATATAACTATAACACTGTTAATCTTAATTAAGATGTAAGGCAGTGTAATCAACTCATGATATACATATTGCAAAAAGGGATAGATGGGTAAATTTGCTAGGGTGGAAATTCATGTTACAAGAATGAAGCAACCAACAAAGAAAAAAGAGCGAATGAATGCGAATGTGTGTCCAATGAAAGGCTTTTCGTTTATCTATTAATAGGGGTCCCATTAAACGTGTCCTTTTGGCACACGTATTCCCTTAATCTTCCCCTTCCGAGCATGACTCGGGGAATGAATCTGCTAAGCAGCCTCTTCCTTCCCTGTTGAAAATGGGACAATTTTCCATGTGCTTGCAGCATAACAAGATGCCAAATACTATCCCCTCCTTAACAAGAAATCACCCTTTTATAATTACACAATAATAGCTTTGTTGGGATATAATTAATTGTTTGGAATCCAAGTGATTTTCCTCATTGCAATTCATCAAACAATTCAAAATTTTTATTATCGCTATATAAACAGACATGACCCTTTCTTATTCCATAATCTTTTAAGATTAATGATTAGTCTAGCTATATATATATGGAACGAAAGTTAAGTCCCTTTCCTAAAACTTCTGTTGCCAAAAACATAAATTTTTTTTTAATACAAACAAGTTAAAAATCTTGTAAACCATAAACCCCAATATTACTTAATTTCTATCCAAAAGCCCAGCAGAAAAAAAAAAGTGAAAATAATGAATACTAAAAAACCAAATGAATGGGGTGTTTTCAAAGCAAAATAATTCCATATGTATCCTTAATTTGGTACGTAGCTGGTGAGTTTCATGTTGATGAACAAGGTCTCCCTTCATCACAAAGCATGCTTAATTAACTGGTTTGCAGTTAGCTAAGGTATCAACTTTGGTACCATAATGAAACACTCACCTAAGTATTACTGCTATTCAATGTGAGGCATTTGCTTTTGGTATTGTTAGAGTGAAAAGGACCATGCATTTTGCCACCAACATCATATATATATATGGAGAGATTTTGAATTAATGTTTCTCATGCATTAACATGGCTAATAAGACTGTGCTTTAAGCTCCCTATTAGTTTCATTATTATTAAAGAAAAAAAGGTAAATGATCTCCTCCTACTTGGCTAGATATTTGCTTGTTAAAGAAATTTAAAAATACTTAAAATGTAAAAGGACGAGGTAATTTAATTTCTCTGATTTCCTTGCATCTTATGAAAACTTTATGTTGTGATTCTCATAATGGTATTAGCTATCTTATTCCTGTTGTCTTCGCGATTTAAATACAAGATTTCTAATTCTAGTACCAAAAAGAAGCAGCATTTAAAGTCATCTTGTTTAGACTAACGATAGGGATATATCTAGCTATTCCCACAATAATGACAACAGGCTGGAACTTTGCTGTAGTCAAATGCGTACAATATCATTTAGAATGATTGATTAATATAGGTATAACATATACAAAAGTTTTTGAATTATTTAAAAATTTTAAATAATTTTTATTCTTTTATTATATTCAAATCAAGTCTTTATATTTTATTTTTATTCAAATATATAAACACCTATAATTAATGGTTGATTAGCACAATAATAACTTTTTCTATCAATTTTATTTAATATGGATAATTAAAATTGAAAGTTTTGCATTTTAATTTGAAAGAAATAATAAATTAAATTCTAAAATGAAAATTTTATATTGACAATCAAAACACTTTCATTATATATCAAATAATATATTTAAAAAAGAAATTGATAAACAAATCAAACAAAACCAGTATAAATTTAGACTAAATCCACGCATAGAGGAACTTGAACATGAGATCATAAATGTCGAATTCGTTGATTTGAATTTTATTCTATTTTCTTTTTTATTTCAATTCACTATTTCAATCATTATCTAACTTGCCTTTTCTACAAAGTGTCAACCACAAAACTGACATCAATCATACACAAAGCTTAGTGTAAAAAGTTGCTTGATCCATATCAGCAAAAATAAACCTAAACCATCATTGTCGGCATAGCCAATATGCTAAACCGGGGATGGTTTTCATGGTAAAATTGTTGGCTACCACATTTTTTTTAATTGTGATTTAAAATAATTAAGATGGAGGGTTAATCTAAGCAGATTAGGATTAATTGTGATGAGGAAAGAAAACTAATGGTGGGGTTTGGCAGTAGTGGGAGTGGGTGGGGGCGAGGGCTCCTTTTGGATTACAAAGAGCCAAGAGTGCAATAAGAAAGATCCTAAATGCTTTGTTAAATAAATTAATATACAGTATTATGATGGAAGTGCTGCTATGAAGTTTACATAAAGTAAGATTCACAACTACATATAATTAAATCCAGGTTTTATAGCATCAAATCCGAAGTGACATTTCCTAGAATTTATTGGGCCGCTGGGTTTATTTAATTGTTTTCATATTGATTAATGGCCGGAATAAGTGGCGGTTTCGTGGGTGCAATTTAGTTTGCAAGATTTAAATCTTAAACCTTAATCACTTTGAATTTTATAATTTTAAAAGGAATAACAATCCTTAAATTAAAATTGAGTTGTTTAAGATCATGTACTAACTAATTAATCATATGCTTAGATACTATTGTAAATCACATGTTATTATTTTATTACTAACATAATTTTTTGTGAGATATATGAAAAAATTTAAGAGATGAATAGAAGATCAAACTTTAAATTTTAAAGATTTTCATGATTAGTGTTTTGAATTTTTAATTTTAATAATTTAAGTTTATAAATGATTTTTCTAGTAAGAAAAGATGTAACGTTGCAACAAGTCAAGCAAAATGCACTATAAACGACAAAGAGAAAGATTAGAATAGTTCTTGAAATGTTAATTACTCTTGTGATAAGAGAATAGGGATACAAGTGATGAGAGATGAGCGACATAAATTAGAAAAGAGGTAGAGAAAGTGTTGTGGTGAAGTACGGAAAAGAATGAGGTGGAAAGACATTTGGAAATGAGAGAGAGTATTTGGAAAGAGCTTAGAGAGAGAGAGAGCTTTTTAAAGAGAATATCGTAAACAAGGGATCTTCTCTCTCAAATGAATTACCAAAGTGAAAGTGGTGACTTCGAAATAGTTTCTTGGGAAGAGCACGATTAGGACGAACATGTTCATCATGGGAAGAAGGAATCCATTACAGAAGAACATGTTTATCAGCACAGTAACCACTACGTATATTGAATGGTTAATATTTTAGCTTAATTATAGAGTGGAGCTTAGTGATGTGTCACATTTTTTCTTGAAAATGAGAGAAAAGGAAAAACAATTGTATTATTTTCTTTTACGCTCTTCAATAGATATAAGCCTGTTTTCACAATTTATTAACTAAATATGACTCCCAAACCTAATTGATTTTTCATAATCTTACTTAATTTGTTTGATTAAGAATAATCTAAAGAAAGAAAAAAGAATCTTCTCTAATTTTCTTTGTTTGTTTTTTTAAAAGAGAAAAATCGGGGGAGTTGGGCTGGCCAACTGAGACACCCAGCCCCAATATAGTGGGCCAACAAGAAATCCGTTATCCAAATCATATAAGGAAAAGGAAAGAAAAAAAACAAAACCCCCATGAATTTGGAGACTCAGAAAACCATGACAGTTTGTTTCAGTTGCATGCTTTAAAGATTTTGGTTTTGGTTATCTCTGTTACATTCCTTCAAAGGTTTTCCCTGCTTTGATTCTTTTCTTCTCTGCATTTTTTACTTTGATAAATTATATATATTAAGTTCATTTCTATTCTGTTTTCTTTTTATTGCTACAATAAATTTCCACTCTTTGTTTCCTTTTGGGTCTGAACAAAATCTAATCTTCATAGCTTTATACTTGAATTTGATCCCATTAGTTGAACTCATTCATGTTTTTGAAAAATCAATGTGGGTTTTTTCTTTTTGAACTCTCGTTGTTATTCATTAGCTATAAAGCGAGGAATCGAGGTTTTCTTTTTCTTTTTCTTTTTCTTTTTCCTTTTGGGGCCAGATTACACCAAGTTTTTCCTTGCTGTTGAATGCTGCATTTGTGGGGGTAAAGGAAGATTCTAAGTCGAGGTGATTCTCAAAACTTTAACTAGATTCATTTTTGTCTGTCAGCTAGTTTGCCTATGCCGTTCCTTTACTTAAAATCCTTACTTTTTTTTATATTATAGTGCTATTGTCTGAATCATTGCAATTATCGATAATCTGTTATTATAGGGTGAAGACGTTATAGTCCTCCTGGAACCCAATGGTTGTAAAACTAATTGTAACTCTAGGTAGTTTTTCATAATGCTTTTAAAGTTAAATCAAGTACTGATCAAAACTTATATGCACATATGTATGTATGTGTGTAAAATATAATTTATGTTTCATATAAAGACATGTACGCTTTGTCAATATAAGCAGAGTCAAAGTTGCAAGTATATGTCCTTATGCATGCGGACAATATTGTTTTTGACTGTTAAATGGAAGGAAATTAAGAATTGGCAGTTCCCAACTCTCCAGACAGGAGTTGGAATTGTGTGAGGAAAACTCTTGAAATGGCGCATTATAGGGTGCAACTTTGGGATCAAACTGACAAGCTAGAATGCACTAATGAAGAAAAGTAAAGCTTGATATTTTTATATAAGTTTGGTAAGTTCCAACATTCTTGAAGGACAATAAATGAACAAACCAGTGGTGGTGATGGAACAGGATCAACTAACATCAGCAACAGTGAGGCCATAGAATTAGGGGCCTTTTGCTAGCTTGAACAATTTTCAGAATAATTCTCAGTGTTACATTATTAGGATTTTGTAGTAGAAGGTTGTTGAGCTCATACTTTATGTTGTAAAAGATTGAAACTCTCTAAGATTAGCAGTGCTTGTTCCAATTACTGTTTCATGTATAGAAAATTTATGGTCTTTATAGTATCCATTTGGAAGTTACGGATTAACAACTAAACTATAGAATTAAGGTTATTAAACTTAGCTGATAGTTGGAAATATGATCTATTGTGCTGGTGATATTGTATATCAGTACAAACCCACTGAAGCTAAGCGGAGAACATTAGGCAGCTCAGGCCAGACTTGCTGATAATGTATACATTGCTAGGCATACCAACTAATAGATAAATTTTTAGAGGTTAAGTTCCAAATTGCATAGTGCTTTTTATTTGAATACGTAGGTGCAACTGTAGCACTAAGAAGACAGAAAGAGGTTAACCAATTTAGCCCTTAGAAAGTGAACTTTTAAAGCGAAAACCATTAAAACCTATTGGTTGGCAAGATTTCCACTAAACTAAACCTGGAACTTATTTTCTCAGTCATAATTGACTGAGGTGTCAGAGGCGTATCAGTCTCAAAACTGACAGACATCTGTTGGATTACTATTACCTTAACTCTGTAGCTTAATTGCTGAAGCTTGTGAAATATATGAAAACATTAACTGCTCCTGGTTAATTGTAGGGACTAGAGGCCTCAAAAGAAACAATGAAGAATCTTTGTCTAAATGAGTGAAGGTGAAGCAATGATGACGAACATTTGACAGATCAGAAATTGATATTTTGAGGGCCCGAGGATCAGGTTGGAGCTTGAGTAAAAATAAGCTTTGACTGGGCACCAAACTTTTGAGCTAGTGAACAATGACCTCCACAAACCTCTCCACTTTCCAAGGCTGAACTTTGTTCTTGCATAACTTTTGATTTGTAAAAAGTGCAAAGTACAATCTGCTTTTTCTATAAGGTTCTACTGTCAGTGCACACTTCACTTCTGAATTTTCCCCTTTCTCTTTTCTTCTTTTTGTTTGTGTGAGTGCAAGGAATAAATGTCCCTCCTGTTCAAGAGCTGAAGATCATTTATCGTTGGTTGAGAGGCTGTAACATTGATTCAACATAAAAATATCTTTGGTAATTTAATTGCTCCTACCAGGTTTCGCTACTTTTCTTTGTCATCCTGTGATGCAATTTACGTTTATTTTAGGGATATATTAACTAAAATTTAGCACTTTCAAGACATCCTTCAGATTTCATTTTTGTTGATGACATATATTTTGGCATATATTTCACCATGTGGATATATTTGGTGGCATAATATTTGTGAACATTTAAAAGCACGAAGCTAAAGCCAATGCTTGCCTAGTAGAGAAATTGACAAAAGATGCATGTGACATGAACCAATAGAATCAAGCATGCTCAAGTTAGAATACTACAGATTGTAAGTTAAGAGGGCACCACTGTTGTGGGTAAAGTGATAGCTCCCTTGACAATGTTATGTGTTTCTTTACGTCTGGCTGAACTTTGTTTCCTTTACACATATCCCTCAGAAAGTGAAAAAAGCGCAGCATTCTAAATTAAAGGTTAATGAGAGCCTACCTTTCTTTTGTTGAATAACTCCTTGAACTTGGCTTTTCATTCCACTCAATCGAAAAACTCTGGACACCTTCAATGAAAGGCTGAGGAGTTGAACTGTCTACATCATTATCCTAGCCATCCACTGTCAGAGTGGGTGATGGTACGCTATCATTAGCAAATGAGAATCTTGATTGAAATGCTTACAGTATGGAAAAAAGCACTGATACTTAACAAATGGCATTGCTGATATGGATACTTCAAGGCCTCTAGGATCAAGGAGGACCTCAACTTTAAAAGTAAAAAGGCTCACCAAGCGCTGATGATATTCACAGAATGCAACAGGTATGATCCACTACAGCCATGAATTGAGGTCCTCCAATAACCCTTTGATCTCCTTTCTGTTGTAATGTTGTCTTTTTGTCATTTGTAGATGACAGAAAAAGGAAAATTATACTTTTGTGAGAGCTTTTAATGTTTCACGAGTATATATGCTATTTTGGAGCAAGTGGCAACTTTTCCACCATTTTCCCTGCTACATGACAGAGAAGTTGTTGACTGTGTGGAATGGTGCCTACATGATCATTACCATGAAGATTGGCATCAAGATGATACTAATGGTATATACAATAACCCTTTTCTAGAATGATTGTCTCGGTCCAATTTTTCTCTAAATACTGTACCGAACAGAGTCAGATTGGCAATTGAGCTCAGTATATGCTTCTGTTGTATGCTCACAAGTGTTGCTTTTTCAACTTTTAATCCAAGTTCCAAAATGTGCAATATTAATCGTACAAAATGGGCATGTAGCAAACCCAAAGCTTTGTTAATGTAAATTTCCTAGTCTTAAAAAAGGATGGATTGCCACATATGCTTTACATTTTTCTGAGATATTGGTTACTGAAACCAAGGAATCTCAATCCATGATATACATTTGTGTAGAAAAATGCTTTCTGAATATTCTATTAGATGCATTAGTAGATGCTTTTATATTTCTGTCTCATGTAAGGTAAAAGCCATATGATGATTGTTCTTATTAATGAAAAGCAGAATAGATGAGATTCCTATAATCTTTAGCTTAATACCTACTGATAAGCAGATTATCTACAGGTTATGTCCAATCTGGTGGGGGAATATATGTGGCTGGACTTACAGGATATTGCCTGTGGGACTTTCCTTGTAAAGCAAAGATCCCCCTTCTTCCATATTAAAGCTAAACATTGTTATTTTTTGAAACACTTCTGTTACTGACCCATCTTTAATGTTGTTTTAATGGGTACATCAATTTCCTTTACCCTAATAGATGGATTAAATGAAATTATTCAAGTTTGCATTAGGCACCAGTTACCGCTTGTTCGGCACATAGGAGCAAGAGGATTCTCAATGCCTTGTAGGAATAGCAATGGAACATGCTGCTTTCGTTTCAAAGGACCTGATTATTCTCTAATCTGTGTATCTCTCATTCTCTCTCATTTTCATAGCCAGAGTTCCCTTTAGTGTTTCTGTCTACCCTTGGTATATAACTTCTGAATTACTTGATTATCAGGAAAAAGGCAAAAAAAAGGCCACATCCAAGTTGCTTTTTCCTTTTTGGATGGACACTTTTCTGCTTGTCTAAGGTGGTGCGCATGGAATCTTCAGCCAGAGAAAAAGAGTGGGGCTAGCCAAAAGGCCACTCGAACGTTCGAATAATCTTGCAAGAAGAAGCTGGCAGTTTCGTTATCAGATCCCTCTCATCATTAACCGCCTTCTTGCTGGACTTCTCTCTTTTTTCTCCCAGAAAAGGGTTTATGGTGAATTCTCTTTTCTTAAAGGTCAGTACGGTAGGCCATCCATTTACCATGGAAGCCTTTGATGTTTTTTTCCTTTCTCCATCGACCAAACATTTGAAATTGTAACAAAAGATGGAACCCCAAGAAAAGGATAATTGTAATTCCAAAGCACTAAATTCCAAAATTATAGATATACATGCATTTACAAGATAGCATGATCTAGACAATCAACAAAATTACTAAACATATACTATCTAATTGATTCAGACCAATTAGATTGAAAAAGATACAGTATCAGCATTAGAGCTTTACTATCAACTCGTACAATTCTCATCCATAGAGGTTTCTGTTTCCTTTTTCCTTTTGTCACTGCATTTAGAATGAAGGGACAATGCCATATCCAGTTTCTGTCATTAGTGTTGTGGAGAACATCTGGTCCACTTCAACTTCGACATCTGCTCTCTTTGCAAACCGACCCTTGATCCGAGGTCTTGTTTCTGCATATGCCTTCCTTGAAGCATACCTTATTGTCTTTTCAAACTTTCTTGTCTTCTTCTTCTCTCTGTATCTCAGGACCCTGGCCTCCCTGTCCATTGGCGTAAGTTGTGTTGGCATCTGAATGGGAGGTCCAGAGAAAAGGTCAATTGTACCTTTGGGGGGCCTTGGGTGCGAGATTGAGATATCACTTATAGTTGATTCTGGCACAATACCAACATCCACAGAGGAAAGGGATACCTGATATGGTTCAAGTTAAGTTAGAAAATCATCATTTAACATACCGACTAGATAGGATATATTGTGTATGCAATGTGCAATTCTCAGATGAAGCTGAAGGAGAAAGCAATGCATGTCTGGAAACCAGAACCAATTATCATTCTAATATTTTCACAAATACTGGAAAATACAACCATAAACTTGATATTAGCTTCTACAATCTATTTCTTAGTTCAAGGTCCAATTTTCATGTTTTTTCATAATGAAAATCAAAAGCAGTTTAGTAGAAGGATTATTACAGTTCTGAGTTAGAAAATTTTCTAGTCCAGGAAGACCTTAGCTTGAGAAGTGAACATGAAAAGATGAATTCTACATTTTAATGATCATATATGATCCCTAGAACTATTTGGTGAATGCCATATCATTTAAAAGAAAAGTTACATATATATATTTATAGTTATTTCCGTATAGTAGGAAACAAAACTTTTAGACTCAAAAACAGGCTTTCCTTTGTGCCCCCACAAGGGAAGGAAAAGGGCTTCCTTTAGAAGTAAAACTAGTTATATGTTGATTTTGTTAGGAGCTTAAAACAGAACTTTTAAGCATTGAGTAAGCGATGAATGATTGCAGATCGTATGTTTTTAGTCAGTAAAACTTAATTTGGAACTAATTAAGCTAAACCGATGCAGTTTTCCTGTTTATATAAACCATGTTTTTGTCAAGTATATCTGATCTGGTACAAAAGGGATAAGAAAACCAAAAGTGTGGAGATATTATTCCATTTGATTTTAGTCTTTATGGAAGAAAGGTAAAGTAAAGAAGAAAAGCAAACTAATAAAGTGCAGAAGAAAAAAAAAAAAAAGAAGATACCCCTTAGATTTTAATTTGTAGATTAAATGAAAAGTAGTTACTATCCTCTACTTGAGCTAACATAAATAGGGTGAAGAACAATTCCTTAAGAACGTACACAGAGATGACATAGGGAAAAACTAGCTTTACCGGGGTTACTCATGTTTCTTGTAGTCAAGTGAATAGCAATGGAAAAAGACCTTCAACGTTTGCAGAACAAGCCAGAAACTACGAGTATAAAGCAATTACATCTTTGTAAAGAATGTGGCTTGATTAAAACTAAGGTAATAACCTGAATAAGAGCAAATTCGAAGATTTCCAAAACTACTGGTTGTGAAAATTGCATGTTTAAGCAGATAAAAACAGGCTATAGATGAAAAAAAATTTCGTTGGCTGAAGTAATTATATACTGTGACCAGACTTGTACAGTACTACACTTTTATCTGAAACTCCGAACTAAAATCACTTCTATGTTCAAAATACTAAATCACCTCCTGGCAAGTTGTTTGTATAGAAAAGGAAACCTTACACTGTGACTAACGGAACCATTGTAGCTGTATGCAGCTTTTGAGGACTCATAATCCAGGCCAAATTGAAGACTCTGCTGTTGATGTTGCTGCTGCTGCAAGTGATCTTTGGCTTCTCCAGACTGAATTGGCACAACACTGTCACCCCCATAACTCTTGTTTGGAACACTATAATGTTGCTGCTGCTGATTATAGTGATCTGTGATGTGATTCTCAACACTTGAATTGTACTCCACAAGGTCCAGATAGTCATCAACCTCCCCACCGAACAAGTACCCGTTATTCTGGTTTGTGCTATTCTTCCCAGGATTCAGCAGTAACCATGAAGCTGCCTCATCCTCATCTTCCTCGGCAATTGTCTCATCTCCTTCCGGGTCCATAAAACCGTCTTCAGTTTCAGCTGCTGATGCAATTTTTCTTCCACCTAGGTCAGTGGCCGAGGGGCCATAAACGCACCCTGAAATTGGAAGAATTGGAACACGTTGGTGGCGACGTGCAAGTGGATTCGCAGAGTGTATTTCAGCATCACATGTAGTGCATAAGGATGCAGCGTCTGCCTTGCACAAGAAGGCAGCAGGTGCACGCTCACATGCCTCACATACCCACACACGTTCATGGCGCGAGGCCACCCGGTTTGCAGCATGTACACGGGCATCACATCTAGCACAGAGGTAGGCTGAGTCTGCTCGACAGTACACTGTGCAAGCTGCAGAGTGGCATGTGTCACATACACGTGCCCAGTTGTTGCTGCTGCCACCACCACCACCACCATCACTAGTCTCTTCTTTCAACATCTCTCACACACAAAGCTCTCAGAACTCAACTAATTTCGAGTGTGAGCACAGTGAAGAGAAGCCAGGAAGGGAGGTCTAACTGTAGGGAGACCCAAGTGGGGAGGAGAGAATCCAGGGGCTGACACGTGGCAACAAGTTAGTGGCATCAAAAGTTGTTACGTTATCTGGTGGTTAGCTTAGTTTTGGGGTGGGCCCGAACCCACAGCTTCTGCTTTGGCTTTTGGAATAATTTAATGTCTTCAAGTAGATGAACAGATTGTACTCGCCAATTTAGGCGATGACACTTGGCAGTCAAGCATGGATTCTGGGTCCACCGTAAATTGCTAAGATTCTGTATAACACGTGTCTTTCCTGACATGTGAGGACCACGTGGTCTTGTGTCAGGCTTTTGGCAAGTTTTGCATGGAACATTTAAGTGCCGTTTGGTACATTACAATACAATATGATTGCAAGTAATATAATTACAAATAATGTGATTGCAAGTAATGTGATTACAGGGAAAATAACATTACAGTGTTTGGTATGTAAGTAAAACAATGATTAAAATACCGGGAAGATAACATTGCAGTGTTTGGTTTACAAGTACTTTAGTGGGAATGTAATGCTAATTGTCAAAATTACTCCTAATTATTAAAATATAAGTTTAATATATTTATATTTTATTTATTAATTTATATAATATCATTTCTTAAATATATTTTTAATATCATATATTTTATTTTTTATTTATTATAATATTTTATATTTTATTTTAATATATTTATATTTTTATTATTATTAATTTTATATAATATCATTTCTTAAATATATTTTAATATCATATATTTTATTTTTATTATTATTAAATATTTTTTATTATTTTTAATATATTTATATTTATATTATTAATTTTATATAATATCATTTCTTAAATATATTTTAATGTCATATATTTTATTTTTATTTATTATTATAATATTTTATATTTATTTTTAATATATTTATATTTATATTATTAATTTTTATTAATATCATATTTTAAATATATTTTTAATGTCATATATTTTATTTTTATTTATTATTATAATATTTATATATTTTATTTTCATTTCTTTAATATATTTTTATATTATATATTTTATTTCATTTCTTAATATATTTTTTATATTATATATTTATTTTAATTTGTTTTATCTATATTATATAAATATTAATTTTTTATATTTTATTTTATTTTAATTTTTATTCTATATTATATATTTATTTTAATTATAATATTATAAAATATTTTAATAGATAATAAAATTGAAGGGTAAAATTATCTTTAAGAACATTGCAGAGTGCAATGTAATGTGATTGCATTGGTTTTGGACTGCAATCACATTACATCCATTGGCTGCAATTGTGATTGCATTGCAATCTTATATTGCAGTGATCTGTTACAAAACAAACACTGTAATGTAGTTTAATAAGCCACATTGCAGAGAATGTGGCTTACATCCCTTATACCAAACGACACCTTAGTGCTATATACGTGATCAGTATTCACTTTTCCTTTTCAACGGAAGAACAGTAGTCATATTCTGCAATTCTCAACAATCTTGCTCTTGGTTATTTGTTTAGATAATCATCCTCTCTAATGTTGCTATTGCTGAATCTCTGCTGCTCGGCTTCGACGGATGTGCTTCTGGTTCATGGTGTTTGATCAAAATCTGTCATGACAGGTTGAACTTAGCGTGGAACAAGTTTGATTTCATCTGGTAAGCGAGAAAGAAGTCCTAAAATGGACTTCCAAGTGTTCAACTTGTACATTTAATCATCATATTTGGGATGGTTTCTTTCAACTCCTTAATTTACCAAGATTTTCTGAATATTAAATGCTGCAATCTAACACTAACTAATTACATTTGGGATGATACAGACATATAACTGCATCAGCAGTTTTAACCTGATGATCATTAATGACTGGTTGCTATCATTTAACCATATGAACGAAGCTCGTCCACATGCATGGATTCAGAGGTTACTCAAAGAAAGAGGGTAGAGAAATGAAAGCACCATCTCTCTCTCTCTCTCTCTCTCTCTCTGCCTACTTGTCAAGCAAAAAGAAAACAAAAGTGAGTGATTAAATAGATACTGTTAACACAATCACCCGGACCTTAGTGATTTAATTAAGCTTTTTTTATGTATAATACTTATAAAAAATGTACACAAAAGTGACAGCTAACACAATCCAGAGTGTAAAATTAGATGATTCTCATGAGTGGTTTTAATTAAGCTTTCAAACATGCTTAATCAGTCAATTAATGATTACAAATCAATGGTTTTGTTCACACTAACTTTGCTCTAATTGCAAGCATTGAAGTGGGCCAACCACAAGACAACATGTCAGGCTGACTTGTATCACTTCAATCTGGGCTCTTGTCAGAACAGCGCTTACCTGGACATGATAAGCAGCTTTCACCTGATAACAAAGATGCTGACTCGGAAAACCCTAGAGAAATTCATGCAACCAATGGAAAACAGCCATGTGGGGGCTACCAGATGAGGATGCAGCTACACCACAAATTCGGGATACAAACACTGCTGAACTGATCCCCTCAAGTGGCCTCTTGGCTCCAACCAAAAGGTTCATATCACTCGCTCTCAAGGCTGCTGATGTGTCTCTTATCCCCAACCATTAGTGCTTAAAAGTTCAAATTGCATGCAGCTTTTTTGCCTTGTCTTAATCACTTTGATCATGATATATATCTTCAACAAAATAAAAATATGTGGTCCTAATTAATAGTCCCTTCCACCCCTTCTTACCCCCTAAATCACTCCTTTCTGTAGTATGTAATCAACAAAATTTTTGCATATCATACTTCTTTACGTTGCACGTCCAAAGACTTCTTTTCAAGGGATGATTTTGTCATATATAGGAGATTAATCTGGAGTGGCCTTTAATCTTAACTTGCCACTTTTGCAAACAAAATTATTATAGAAATAATGTATGATTTAGTTGTTTACTCTTCCAAAGAGAATCAAGATTCAAGATGTAACTTTTTATTTTATTTTGTTTAAATATACATGAAGAGAAAAGATTAAAAACGATATAAACTTAATTACCAAGGTAACATAATATATATACATATATTGAGATTTAACAATATTATATATATATATACATTAATATATTATTATATTATCAAATCGAGATATATTGATGATAGTTTAAACCTTACAAGTCATGATTTGATACTCAATATTGCTTAATATTTCAATCTTAACAAATAAATTAAAATTCTCACAATACCATATAGGATTATTACTATATATATGTGTATAACATTGAAAAATATTTGTAATATTACATGAATGAAAAGTAACCACGAAGTCAAGGAGTTCTCTAGAGCTAACTATTTTTCAGAAGCAATTCTGGGTATCCAAAAAAAAATGGGAAAAAATTTTCTGCCAACCAATTTGGATAAGGCCTAAGCTTATCAAACAAAATTGTCCTAGGGGATGGAAATCTCTCTAGCATATGACTGTATCTTTGTCATGTTGCTGGAGGACGAGAACAAGAAGATAACCCCAACCAACTTGAAGGTGATAGAAGTTCAGAACGTTTTAATGTTGTAATTTTGTACCCTTTTTTTCTTTTTTTGGGGTTCAGTATTCGGCTTAGGATAAGCTTTGAAAAATCTGTCAGCAAGATTTTGACAAGGGATTTTTTGTCGATTTCTGTGGAAATGTGAAGGAAAATTTTTAGACGGCTGCTTCAAGCATAGTGCCGTGCGAGATTGGCAGTAAATGGCTTCAGGACATTTAATTCGAAACTACAACGATCTTTCATTACTGTATAATCACGTAATGATGAGTGGGTTTTGGTTGTGATGTATGAATTTGATGATGGGATACTGTTATTTTATCCGACTGTCAGCACAGTTATTTACAATCAGTATGCAAGAATAGATAACAAAAATGAGAATTTATTTTGATGGGCAATGGGACTCATACGACATTTTCACTTTGATAGTACTGTTGTGATGCAAAAGGATAAAAAATAAAACAATGTCTTCTACTCATTAATGGTTAAGTAATTTGCATTTTGATTTTATATTCTTGTGTTATAAGGCAAAGTGCTAGGATTTGAATTTGGATGCTAGTAGCATGTCATGTTGGAACTTAACCAATAAATTATACCCATACCCATGGTAAATAGACAGTACAAATCAAATCAACATAATCACAAAATAATAAATCTAAGCTATTGATCAACCAAAAGAAAAATAAATTGAGAGATAATGCAAGTATAAACAAAACATAAAAAAATAGGACAAAATACTCTAATTTATTTAAGTTTTGACTATAATTCTATACGGATCCATTAATATTGAAAATAGACAATTCGTCTAAAAATATATTTTTCGCTAGACACATAAGTCTAATCGTTAATCAATTATTAATGTTTCCGTTAGTTTGATGATGTAACAATATTTTTAAAATAATTTTACACTTCATTAATTTTAACAATTATAACAATATAAATTATATTTTTATATTTAAATTTTTATCTCTTTTATTCAAAAAAATTTTGTCTCTATACTAACCAACCATCCTATAGTCAAATCTAGTCAGGGAGCATCAGACCTAGCCAAAGGATCGACACTCTTTCGAGAAGCTGACAAATCTGGTATTCCACAACTAGATCCAACCACGAGGTGGTCGGTCGATGTAAGGGAGCGCCATCGGTCGGCATGAGAAAGGAAAAGAGTTGAAAAGGAAGAAAGGCATTTTAGATATTTCATATTTAGGTATTAACTCGTTTACATGTTTGAGACGAGGTATCCATTTTAAAAACTAATGGACTTGTATGAAATTATTGTCAAAACTTAAAGAAGTTAAGATATTTTACTCTAAAAAATATCAAATATATATATATATATATGAAAAAGCTTCCAACATAGAGAGAAAAAAATCACTTGACAAACTGGATAAAAATCCATTATACGAGAAATAAACAAACTTACAAAATTGAATATCACAATTTTTTTTTGGCAAAACTTAAGATTCACAATAATTAAAATAATACGATAAAATTATCTGTTTAAGAATCTCTAAATTTACTCTCAAAACTACCCAATTATTGAATAAGCTTATCTCTCATTTACACTTTCTATAGAGTAAGAAAAACCGCTTTTTTTCATCACTTAGCCATACACACTTTTAGGCCCTCAAAGCCTTACAAATTTTGGCTTATATAAAGTTGGGAAGAAAAAGAAAAGAAATCCCTTTTTTTAATCAAATGACTTTAAAGGCTAATTAGTTATAAACCTGTGCTACACTGCGTGAAATATTAATCGACGTAAAATTTGAAACTTATTTTGTTTGCAGATTATTTTAAATAGTTAAATAATTTGATAATACATTTTAGTATGAAAGGAACAAATTGGTTTTCTGTAGATAAAGCTATTTGATTGTGAAGGAGCTATGAAATAATTTAAGTAGAAATTTACTACAATAATATCACATATGTTATCACTACATATCATGATGTCAGTTAATATTTTACGTAGCTACAAAGATAATTCATTACAAAATGTATAAGAATTGTTTTATGTTCAATGATGAACAACTGAACACTCAACTAAACAAAAAATTTTGATATGTACAAACTATTTATGTAGAACTCCAGAGGAGGACATGAATTAGCCTCGAATCACGTTAAAACTCGTGAAAATTGCAAAATTGGCTGGTGCTACACAAATGAGGAGGCCGTGGATTACCTTGTTCAAAAAACTTTTACATGTGACATAATGAAAAAGCACCTGATTAGACTTTGCAAAGGAACATAATCTTTTTTAATTGCTGAGAAAACAGTAAAAGGCAATAGGAAATTTAAATTTCATTATTGAAACACGTCTTACAACATCATTTCTTTTTTCCATTTTGCATCGCCCATGCAACAATTAAAACAACTAATAATTTCAGGTTAAAGAGTTATTTTTTTCACCAAATTAAAGAGTCAAATTTATTCCTACCCAGGACGTCTTAAAGAATGTTCTAATTCTCATCTGTTAATTTCAATTTTGCAGGTAACATCTTTGCTTTTTATGTTGTTCCTATCACTTATGTAAGTTATTTTAAACCTTTATAAGGATGAAATAAAAATCATAGGAGAAAAGCTTAATAGGAAAGGCTTATTTACCAATAAATAGTTAAATGTAACCAATGCATGTAAACTATTTCAGGTTCTTAAATACTAATAACTCTATCTCAAACCATCAAATTGCAACTCATTTTTCTATTCCATGATCATCTTTGATAATATCTGAAATCATCCATCAACAAGTAAATTTATTTGTTGCCATTAAACAAAACAATAGCAACCACCCATGATGATGAGTATCACACCTTTGATTGGCCAAATCTTAACAATGTTGTCCATGCCACAGCTTGCAAAGCAATAAATATTTGAAGGATGAAAAATCCTACAATAGCCATCATAACATCCGTTTATGTTGGTAGAAGAGTAGCAATTCTACTTGGAAAAACACAACATTCATTAACTCAATGTTGTCTACACCTACTACACTCAAAAATAAATAAACTTATCAACTTAAATATAGAAAACATAGTACAAAATGATAGAAAACATAATAAAAACAAAAAAAATATGAAAATATTGTTTAAACAAAACTGTACTCATAGTTACATTCTTTTTAACAAATTAAAATGTAGATGAGGACCAGGAAAGAGAGGGAATTACCACGACCATTAAAGGCAACGCATTTCATAACCCATGCTCCAAATACTTTTCTATCACCTCTAGAAAATCTCCTTGTAATAGATCTTCTATCAAAAACTAATTTTTTTCACCTTAATCAGCAAAAAATCCAAAATAAGCAAAGGAAAAAAAGACAAAAAATGACAAAGAGAGAAGACGTCTTACTAATAATTACGACATTCATCTTCCCTTCTCATTGCTCTGCTTAATGCCAATGAAAAACCCAAAGAGAAACCAAAAAGTGATTTTGAATAGTACAACATTTCATTTTCTGCATTCAGATGAAAAAGCAAGAAATTTCTAGATTTCTACAGTAAACAATAATTTAAAAATTAAGATAGTGAAAATCAACAAAAAAAGGATCTATTAAATAAACACCTAAGTAGTCACCTTCCAAAACCCTAGCAATATGTTAAAGCACAAAATTACAGAATCCATCAATGAGAGGTTAGGGGAGATCAGGAAGAAAATAGAAGAAGAAAACATTCAAGAAGTCTCTAGTGAATAGTAAAAGAAATGGGAAAATGAAGAAAAGATCAAAAAGAAAGGAGATGAGGATGGAAACTTTTAAAGAAAGAAGAAGCGCAACACCTTAAAAACACCCTTGTGTTTCAAAGGAAAAATTGAAAACACCCCTGCCTTCTATCCAAATTATCAAACTATATCAAGTTCATGTCTAAAAGCCCAAAATACCTTTTAAACACGTTCAAATACCAAGGACAGATGTCACGTGTAGAGAGGATATGTAGGTAGGATTCATTATACTTCAAATAACAAGCTAAATGGGACTAGGCCTCATTATGGGTCACCAAGCCCTCATAAAAATAACAATCTCCCCCTCCAACCCCATTAAAAAGAGATTAATTGCTCGACTCCTCACTTGAAGTCTATCTTGGCTTGCTTAATGCAAAGCTCGAAGTCTATCTCAACTTGCTTGGTGTAGAGCTCAAGCTTTTCCTTAGGAATCATCTTGGTTAACATATCAATAATATTATTATCTATGTGAATCTTTTTCAAAAGTATCATGTGATTCTTAAAAACTAACTGCAAATGCATTATGTGATCCTTAATCACTAACTGCAACCAATGCTACCTCATATCTATATGCTTCATCTTAGCACAATATATGGCATTCTTACTCAAACCCAAAACACTTTGGTTGTCACAAAACACCACATAATACTTTGTTTTACTGAACCCCAATTTAAAAAGGAAATGTTTCATCCAAAGCATCTTTCTATCTACTTCAATCACTACAATATATTCAACTTCTATGGTCAACAAGGCAACACACTTTTGCAATATAAACTATCATAACTTCCCTTGCAAAAGTGAACAAAAACCTTGAAGTAGATTTTCTACCATTAATATCACTTACCATTTTGTATCAATGAACCATTTTAGAACTAGATCTAGAGTCTCAAAACTCAAGCACATATTTGAAGTACCTTTCAAGTATTTGAAGATCCAGTTAATAGTATCTTAGTGAACTTTTCCTAGATTAGAAAGAAATCTATTAACTATATCAATTGCATGAGCAATGTTAAGTCATGTACAAACCATAAGATACACCTATGAATCAATAATAGAAGAGTAAGGAATAGTTGACATCTCAAACTTTTCTTCTTTAGTTACAAAAAAAGAACTCTTATCGTGTTTAAAATGATTTACAAGAGTTGTGCTAACTGACTCATGCTGCATTTTAAATCTCTTAAGCGTCTGTAAATCATATCAACATCTTAACCCACAATCAACTTGTTGTCAACATATAACAAGAGAATAGTAAAGTTGCTATCATAAAATTTTCTAACATACACACAATGATTCCGCTGTTGTTCTTTTATAGAATTGACTCGCCATAAAAATCAAACTTCTTATACCACTACTACCTTAAAGCTTGTTTCAAGTCATACAAGTTCTTCTTTAATTTGCAAACCATGTATTCTTTTTCTTTTACTTCAAAACCCCTCTAATTGATTCATATAAATCTCATATTACAACTCATCATGCAAAAATACAATTTTTACATTTACTTGATCAATTTCAAGGTTTAAACTAGTTACTAATCTCTGTACAACTCGAATGGAACTCATCTTCACAACTGAAGAAAAGATCTCATCAAAATCAATGCCCTTTCTTTGGCTGAAGCCTTACACCACCAAACAAGCGTTGTACCTCATTGGCTTTTCATCATTATTTTTCAGCTTGAACGCTCATTTGTTTTTCAATGGTCTCTTACCTTTTAGAAGCTCGATCAACATATTGGTGCCATTTTTTTTTTTTTGCAAAGAATTCATTTCTTGTTTCTTGTTGCATTGCTTCCAATCAACAATTCTTGTTTCCAATCAACAATGCTAAAAGGTGTTTTAGCATATTTTTGTGCTTGCTCAGGCAAGAAGGTAAGCATGGAAAAGTCTAGCTTTTGCTGTTCAAAGAATGTCAATAGCAAAAGTATCAATGATATCAAAATGTACTCAAAATTTAACTATTCAGAAGATTTGGGAAAATACCTTGGGGTGCCACTGATTAACGGTAGAAAAGGGATAAATAACTTCAGTTATTTGGTAGATAAAGTGCGGAGTAGATTGAGCTCTGGGAAGGTTTTTTTTTTTATCTTTTGCTGGTAAATTTACTCTAGTAAAATCCGTTTTGACAACCATCCCTTACCATACTATGCAAATGGTCTCTTTACCAATTGATATTTGCAAGAAAATATAAAGCTTATGTAAGACCTTTCTTTGGGGGGTGATGTTGATAATAGAAAAGTTCATTTTATTTGTTGGCTAGATTTATGCAAACCTCACCAAGAAAAAGGGATGGGCATTTGAGGTCTTACATTAATGAATGACGCTTTCCTTCTGAAAATAATTTGACAACTGTTAACCAGGTCAGAAGCTTTATGGGGACAGGTGTTAATAGGTGAATATAATTTTGAAGTGGATAGGCATCCTAGGAATATTCATCGGTAGGGTGCTTTGGCATTGTGGGTATCGCTAAGCGAGCTTTGGCAGATATTTAATGTCAACATACAATGGCACTTGGAGATGGGGTTACTATCAGATTTTGGACAGATATCTGGTTTGGTGATTCAACATTGCTAACTAATGGAAATCAGTAAATGAGCATGAAGTGAAAGCTGTCCAGGTTCATTAATTCTTAGCACTAAATGGAGAATACAATCAGGATAAGCTACTGGAGCATGTGCCAAAGGATGTAACCAGAAAGATCATGGTGTCCATACCTCCTTCATTAACTCCCAATCCTGATGAACTATATTAGGCCTTTACTTCATCAGGTGACTACATAGTAACTTCAGCCTATGAAATTTGCGAACACAGTCAACAAATGAAGTTGTACAAACAAGTGGAGTGTGGAACACTGCTTGGAAATGGCATGGTCCCCTTAGAATCAAAATGTTTCTATTCCACTACCTGCATGGATGAATTCTCACTAATAAGGAACAACAACACAGAAGAATGACTAGTAATCCAAATTGCTTCTAGTGTGTCTATGAGGAAGAATCAATTCTTCACTTACTAAGGGATTGCTCAGTTGCAAATATAATTTGGATGAAAGTCATCCCACAAAGTGAGTGGGATCATTACTTTACTCTTCCATGGTCAACATGGTAAGTGAAGAACTTAAACAACAAGCAGCAATTAGCTTTTGACAGCCCTTGGTCAATTGTTTTTGAGACCATATGTTGGTATACATGGAAGTGGCGGAACTCACATATTTTCGAAGGCAACATACAACATGTGGAAAGCAAGTTAAATGTGATTCATAGCATGGTTTTTTTCTTTGTCGGAGAGCATCAATTCTTTAAGTTCCAAGAATGAAGAGATTCTTATTAGTTGGAACCCACCAATAAGAGGTTGATCTGCATTAAGCTCCGATGGGGCACACTGTTGTAGCCGGATGTGCAATACCGGATTTTGATGGACATTAGTTAAGGGGATTTACAATGAAGCTTGATAGTTGTTCTGCCTATCAAGCAAAACTGTAAGGGTATATCACAGTCTTACACTTGCATGGGAACTGGGCTTGAAAAGGATCTGGCTTCAAGTTGATAATAGGATGGTGGTTAATGCTATCACTATGCCATCATCTTGTCTTTATGCAAATTCAGATTTACTCCAAGTCATCAAGACCTTCTTACAACGATAATGGGAGGTTAAAATTTTGCACATTTATCGAAAAAGGAATATGGTTGTTGATCATATCACGAACATAGGTTTTACCTTAGAAGAACTCAAATCAATTCATTATTGTCCTTCAGTTGAAGTTAGGAGATTAAGGATGTATGACATGATAGGGGTTTATTTCCCTAGAATGGTTTGATCTTAATAAAATTTCCTCTTAAGAAAAGAAAAAAAATTATACAAAAAAAAATAATACAAAATAAAAAAATAAAGACAAGATAATGTTAACAAGAGTCCTATCTAATCATTTTGAAAAAACAAGTTAAATTCAATCAAAATTTAGGGAAAAAAATTTAAAACAAATTCGACTAAAATGGTTCTATAAAGACCCATCCATCAATAATAAAAAAACACACATCAAGTATCAGCACCAAGGATACATGATTACAAGTAGAAGATATTGATGAAACTATCAAGCAAAATAATGGTGGCAATTGGCAAGGTGAAAGAAAGATTTTTTTTTTAATTTTATTTTCTTTTGGATCTTTAAGCCTATGGTAAGCTTTTGCTTCCTTGTTTTAGAATTCCTTTTGATACTTACTTGTTTTCTTCTAATATTTTAATCAACTTAATGATAAATTGATAATTTCTTTGGTTACGATATTTTTATTGTTTTATATTTTAGATTAGTTTGGTTTCTTTGTCATATATAGTAAAACCTTTACGATTTAATATTCAAAAAATTAATAATTTTAATTAAATAATATTTTCAACTGGTCTTGCCTTGGGATCAACATGGTAAATTAATGTTTCACTAAATTTATAAGATAGTACATTTAAAAAAAAACTTAATATATAAATTAATAATCTCCTTATACATCAAAATTATATATATATATATATATGCATGACTCAATATGATTATAATGTTACTTGTTTCTTCTTGAAATTGATGTCTCATTAGACTTCATCTCTAACTTTTCTTAGTGCATTAAGAAGTTCTGGTGTAATGTTCTCATATTGCAAGAGAAAATTATGTAATGTGATTATTGCTTTAAATGCATCTTTATGTGAGACAAGCTCTAATACAGAACTATCATTTTCAACTTCATCTTCTTTTTCTATAACGTTTTTAATAATTTTCTCGTCACGAATAATGATAATTCGTAATTCAGTAATTAGGTAACATTCGTATAATCATAATACACAATACATGTATTAAGTTCAATGTTTTGAAAAAAAAAATAAAGAATACCCTGATAAATTAATTTTTTTATTAACTAATATATAAATTAATAAATTATTAATTTATTGATCAAATAATATCTCGATTAATTAATAAATTTTCTTAATCTCAAGAGTATTAATTTATAGAGATTTTTAAATATTTTTGTTATGGGATTATAAAAGACTTAAATTGTAATTAATAATGATGGTAAATGAGACATTAAAATACTTGTGAATTAAGAATAAAGCCAACATAAATGTGTTTATGTCATAAAATATCTATTTAATTTGTGCAAATCATCATGCCAAGAGAGATGGCTCGTTGGGAATTTCTAAGTGAGGAAATTTTTCAAAATTATACTAAAAGATTAGAGATTTTGGAAAATTTTCATACAAAAGATTTACATAAATATTAATAGTAGAGATAATTAAACAAATGGATAAAAATATAAGACACAAATAAATAAAAATTTTTCAATGATAGAATCTCAATGATGTCAAAAGTGATGACTTCTTGGAATTTATAGGTGAGAAAATCTTTCAAAGTTATGCTATAAAAGTTGGAGGCTTTGGAAAATTTTGATTATCAAAGAATTTTTATTTGTTTCAAAGAAAAATAAAGTAAAATAAATTAACAAAATAAAAATAATAAAGTAGAAAACAGGTCGAGGAAATAAAATTGAATATTGAACTAAATATATTTAGTAAGGTTAAAAGATGACAGAAAACTAATTAGGTAACAACTAAATGAGAGTTTCCTCACACATAAATGAACTTCTAGATCTAAATCTATTTCATATATTAAATTTATTCTTTTTAATGAACCTAAATCAAATCTAAGACCTCATTAGCAAAAAAACATATTTATCTTAGTGGTCTACCACACCTAAACAAAAAACATTAATGACAACGCCTCTTAAGTCAAACGATTGAATTTCATGACTCACAAATTATGATGTGACATTTATCATACTAACATGCTATTGGTTGGACTAGTAACAATTTATGTTGACATAACACTTGTTAACGAGGCCAAAAACTATTGACATGACTATTAATGGATGACCATACGAACAAATAAAAATAAAAAAATAAAAAGAAATAATCATGATTTTTATCTCATAATTTTTCAAAATGAATATAAAAATAAAATAATTATGCAAATAATATAAAAATAAAATTTTGAATTATTAGAATTGAGTTTGATAAAATAATGAGATTTAGAATATGAAAATAGATAGTAATTAGTTCGTTTTAGTCAAACCATACAATACACCAAGATGTGTGTAGATATGGAAATACTTACAAATCTTTGATTGTGTTTCCATAGCAAGTAGGAATATGAATGGAAAGGCCAGACCACCTTATTTGTTTTGTTTCTTTTTCTTTAAAATTAACTTTAAATTTCTTATATAAATTCAAATTAAAATTTGTAAACAAAAACAAAACAAATATTTAAAAAAATGTAAAATACTCTCACTCTTTAAGTTTTACTAGATCTGGTGTTCTCTTGAGAGTCTCAATGGGCTCCTCGGGGGAGCACGATGCTCCTTTAAAGAACTCGATCGGGGTTTCCCAAAAGAGCTTTGGTGTTTCTCATCGGGGAGATATTTTTTTAAATTAATAAAATTATAAAAATTAATCAATAGTAAAATTATTTTTTTATCCTTGTCATGTCATCAAATTGATGAAAATACTAACAATTGACTAACAAATGGACTTAAGTGCCCAATGAAAAAAAAAATTGAAGCAAAATGTTCATTTTAAAAACTAACGAATATTAGTATAATTTTGATCAAAACTTAAAAAATAAAGATATTTTATAAAAAAAAACCAGTGAGCAACAGTATATTGCATCTTGATTTTTGGTTACCTTAGTAAGTGTCATATTTGTATATATTATTGTCAGTTGGATCAATGCCATTTATGGGTGATAATTGCATAATTTGATTCCGAATAGTGGTATTTTATTTTTGTTATTGGGCTCCAACAATTGCAATGACATGAAAGCTTGAAGTTTCGATGTTTGCAGCCCAATAGACGAAAAGAAGGAACAAGGAACAATTCATATCACGAAACTAACTATTCTTTCTTTTCGGGCACCGGGCAAGGACTTAACTAACTTTACGGCTCGGGGACTCTGGGTCATGGGCTTTCCTTTTCTGGAAGGAAGAAGCTTTCCAAGTTTTCCATACAAAAAAGTGCACTATAAAAGTAAGAACTGAACTGTTTTTCAGTATTTACTCCCAAGACGGGTCCGGTGGTTGATCTCTGATACTCTGGTAACTGTTCTCAAACTTCTACCGCTTTCTTTAACAATTTATATCTATCTCCGTTAATGGGTCTCTTTTTTTTCCTCTATTTTCGGGTGAGATTGTTTTTTCTCTTCATCAATTATATTGTGTTTATATTCCATATGAGGTTTTATCTCTGTTTGGTTGCTGAGAAAGTGTATGGGAAAAAAATTGGTGTAGAGAATTTTGTTAAAATTTTTTTTTTCTTTTCTTTCATTAAATGTAATTAGAAAATATTTGGTTTTCCCTGAGAGTGCAAAATTTAACGAATTTAGCTGTGGAGTGGTAAAAAAGTGCATGAAATTTTTGTTTAAAGGAAGATTTTGATTCATTATTCAACGTTTTTTTTTAAAAAAAAAAATGATGATGCTCTTTAAAGATGAAGTCAAGGTTATTTTTGTGTAGATACCCGTAAAAGAAGTAATCTTACTTGATCTTTGTTTTTGTGTTTCTTTTTTTCTTTTTTTGAAATTGTGATAGAAATGTAGAAGATATATGGATTGTGCAAAACGCTCTTCGATAATGTTACAACCGTGCTAATTAACTTGGAAGTAGGGGTGATTATGTCTGGAAGCAACTTGTGCTATAGAGAGATGGTTGGGATATATAGTTGATTGGTTGTGAATATTTATATGTGTTTGTGTGTGTGCTTGTGTGTGCCCGCCTCTTGGATCATATCATGACAGTATGAATCAGAGTATTTTTCTCACAAGGTTGAGGCATGACATTTTCTTGTAAGATTTTGGCTAGGAAGAATGGATTGGTAGATGGTAAGTTAGCATATTGTTAAGTTTGATGGCCTAAATGAGCTCAGTTGGAGCTAGAGAACCATGACTAAGGATATCTACATCTGGCTGCAATTTGTAAAACCATGATGACAAGCAAAGCTATGGGCATTAATTTTTTAAGGATTTTGGTGCTCAGATAATGAAAGGAAAAAAAAATACTAATACTGCATCATTTGAAATTTTGTAGGATTAGAATTGAGGAACATAAAGGCATTGGTGAGTCCTTAGATGGTTCTCCATTTGACCTGGTGGACTTTTAGGGTTGTATCTGGCTAGTGTGTCATCATTTATTGTCATTCTTTTTTGGTTTGTTGTCGTTGATGAAATGTACATATATTAATGAGTTTGTGTATAAGAAGACATACTTTATTAGAGAAGGTGGAATTTATAACAAACAGTTTTAGTTGAAATGAATAAGAAAGATTGGTCAAGTATGTTGATTCTTGGTAGGGATAATCTCTCCTAGGTGAACTCCAATCAGAAATCTCAGTCAGGATTTATTATGACATATAAGGTGATTATTTTCATCCAGTTTTAGGGGAGTCTAATTGTTCTGCACGTTTTGTTAATTAGTTGTAAACAAGTCATATAATGTGTTCTGTAAGTTGGACTAGATTGTTATAACATGCTCTGTTTCATTGGGAAGTTAGCATGTATTGGATAATTTTGATGATTTGGGATTTAAGCTTGGGCATCTTGTTGATTCTTAAGAAGTAATTATTTAAGGTTTCAAGGGTATGTTATGTTCCTCTGGGAGGAAGTTTTTGTAAGAGTGTGTTTTTTATCCTTGGCCAACTCATGGGCAAAGAGGATGTAGTTCATGCTTTAAGTTCTGAAGAAATTCTTCGTGATATGTGATAATGAATCTACACGCGTGCATTTTAGTTTTGTTATTGTTTGGAGCTTGTTTGTCCATCTCATGATGTATATGTTTATCTTCTTTTTTTTTTTGAAAAGCATATCTGTTTATCTATTATTCGGTGTTGCCTTAGAGACATGTCAATTGAAAGCTTTGTTTTCATTTTATCTCCACATTGAATTTATAGTTAATACTTTGAACGAATTTATTTCAGTTGAAGAATTATTAAGCAAGCAGATTAGTTAGCTTCAGAAATTTAAAGGGAATGAAATGGAAAAGCCAGTGAAGTCAGATAGGATTAGCAATCTACCATGGGATGTATTGAACAGCATCCTCGTGCACCTGCCACTAAGAGATGTGGCTAGGACTAGTCTCTTATCAAGAAAGTGGAGATATAAGTGGACTAGCCTCTCACAGTTTGTTATCGATGATAAATGCTTCCCCTATTCTTTGCCAGACAAAGCCAGGTGGGGAGAGATTAGGAGAATCTTTCACTTGGTTCAATCAAATCACAATGGCCCAATAGAGAAGTTTAAGCTTGCTGCTTATTGCTATCCAGACCATTCTGATTTAAATGAGTGGATAATTTATTTGACGGTGAAAGGTATCAAGGAATTAATTCTTCAGGACTTCAGTTTTATTAGGCGTTTTAAATTGCCTTCATGCCTTTTTTCTTGTCCTCGACTAATCTGCTTAGAGCTTCATGGCTGCATTTTGAAGCTCCCACCCACATTCAGAGGTTTTAATTGTCTCAAAAGTCTTCAGCTCGCTCAGGTTTCCATTATTAGCGAGACCCTAGAATATTTGATTAGTAGCTGCCCTGTTCTTGAGAGACTGACCCTATTGAACCTTGATCATTTAGCAATTCTCAGAATCCACAATCAGAACTTGAAGCACTTGAAAATAGATTCTGAATTTGAAGATATCTTTCTTCAAAACAGTCCACTTTTGGCTAGTGTTGATATTCGCATGATCCCTGTGGATGGAAGATCTATGCCTCGGTCAGAGGAAAGGGATCCTTCTAACCTAATCAGAGTTTTGGGCTGTCTATATGGTATCAAGAAGCTCACTTTGTCCTCTTATTTTATTAAGGTAACATATTTCGTTTCTGTTTCATCCTTTTACAGCTTACCGGTATATTTCTGTTACTGAGGTAATAGAAATTTTGCATTTGTTTCCAGTTTCTTGCTAATGGCAGTTTACCAGTGAGATTCCCAAGACCACTCCTTAATCTTTTGGTTCTAGACCTTAAAGAAGTAAGATTTAATAGTTTTAAGGATGTTGCGGCTTTCTTTTCTATACTTAGAAGCTCCCCAAATTTAGAGGAACTCATTATATCGGTTAGTCATTTCCCAATATATTCTAGTATTTGATATGAGTATATTATACCCTAGTTCAATTTACTACATTGTTCTTTCTTTTTTGATAAATTATTTGCACTTATTGACTTAATGTGTTGTTGCCCTTTTAGGTTGGCCATTCAAATGAGGTCATCAGACCTGTTGTTGATTTTCTGAAAGATCAGTGCCTGTATAATTTCTTCTTCAGCCAACTTAAAGTGGTGAGGATCAGAGGCCTCTGTGGCACCAGACCTGAATTGGAATTTTTAAAGCTCATACTTGCTCATTCTCCTGTCCTTGAGGCATTGACTATAGTAAAATATGGAAGTGAGAGAGTTCCTGAATCATTGTTGCTGCATGTTGAGAGAGCTTCTGAAAAGTTGAAGATTACGAGCTTAACATTGTAGGCCAGCTATGACATGCAGGTAAAAGGGTTCCTCAATGGTTGTTACTGCAAAGTGAGAAGGGTTCAACATGTAACAGGTGCGACTTTTAGCGCACCTTGTAACTGCCAAGTGTTGACCTGTATCTCAGCATTCTTTACTATAGTGTTTCTTGTTTTGTAGTAAACTAGAAGAACATGAAAGGCATTGCAGTGTAAATGATATTTTTTCCTTAATAAGGGATGAAGATTATGTTGGAAGCATTGAGTGAATGTCTTATTCAAGATGGGGGCTATAATGTTTAGGATATCTGGGTTCGGAATACAGGACTTCTTCCACAAACCTTTTATGGTGGGTGGGATCAATCCGCTGCTGCTATTAACTTCTGAATGGGCATAATCCAAGCAGAAAGGTAAATAGTGGGTAAGAAGCTTCCCAAGGGATGAAGCCCCTTTCTTTCCTATGTGTATAATAAAGCATGAACTTGATTGCAGAATTCCAAACCGGAAACTCAGTTCAAGCTCAACTAAACTTCAATGAACATGACTCAGTTAGACCAGGCAGCCATATGGCCTAAAGGGTAAGTCGATAACTAGTTATCCCGTTTGAAAAGCTGGTAAACCACTGATTCGGAGGGAAAACTAATCATTGTGGATTGAAAGAGAAAATTAATTAGTTGTTTTTTCTTTTACTTTGGAAGAAACAGGCAAAAACATTTAAAACATAACAAGCTCAAGATCTTTGTCTTTGGGTCTCTTTCTTGCCTCGAAACAGATCTCTCATAACAGGGCACAGTCTCAGTTAATTACTGAAAATCAATTAAAATCTAATGTAAGAAGTCCTCAAGCTTTTAGACTCCTAATATTTTTAAATCTCACTTCTAAAAGAAGGAATAGACTTTCACTTTGAATGCATGGCTTTTATCAAATATCGTGCATATGTTGCCTAATCTCAGAAATTCAATAATATATTTATGTTGGGTTTACCAAGGGCAATTTTGTGTACACAAGGAAAAAGAAGCCTAGATAGCCAATTCCAAGAGCACGTCGACTTCCATGAAACCCTCTATCAATTACTACTACTGCCTTTTGATTTCTGTATAGGCCATCACTCTGCTAATTAAATTAATTATAACTTTTTTCTTTTGTTGATTTCAGTTTTCGTATTAGGTTCATGTTATACCTTTATCTTGGATTAGTGTCGAGAGAAGAGAAGCAATTTCTGATTTAACTCGGGAGAGATTTATTATTCCTAAATAATAAGATGAAAGAAGGTTTGATATTCGTAGGTCTTAATAATAATATTGTTTGATGGAAAGGAATATTAGGTTTACTTCTTTCAGCAGTTCTCAAATACCATTATTTTTCCTTTTTTTTTTAATATTTTGGCCACTGCAGGTAACCAGGCAGTAAAGAAACTGGTGTTTGGTTACAGTCATGCTCATGGGTGAGAGAATGAGAATATTTATTTAATTTTATTAGAGAATTTAATGTAGGATGAATTGGTTTTCTTGCTTTATGGATTACATCCGAGTGAAGGAGAAGCAGCCTCAAAATATTCAATATTTACAAGAAACAAGCGTGGACAGACTCAGCTATCTTCCAGCAGAGATTTTAGACATCATCCTTGAGAGATTACCGACAAAGGATGCAATTAAGACAAGCATCTTATCGAAACAGTGGAGATATAATTGTTGTTCAGTTTCACAGTTAACAATTGACTGGGATGGTAGAAAAGGCATATGGTATCAGATTAGCTCAACTATCAATCAGTACCTACTTAACCACGATGGGAGCATTGACAAGTTGAGTTTCAGAAGCCGATGTTATATCCATTCGGATCGAACATATTTGATTGGATTGAAGTTCTATCAAGGAAAGATGTCAGGGAGCTGGCTCTGGAGATGCAATAGAGTCAGTGCACTCTCAAGTTGCCTTGTTCACTGTTTGCCTGTCAACAATTGAATCACTTGCAGCTCTTCAATTGTGAAATCAAGCTTCCTGAAATGTTCCAAGGATTCAAGTTTCTTGCCTGCCTCAACCTCCATCATGTTCAAATATCTCGAAATGATCTAGAAAGGTTTATCTGTGACTGCCCTGCTCTTGAGAGATTGACCCTGCTAAGCATTCCTAAGTTGGGGCATCTTAAAATTCATGCACCAAACCTTAAATACCTCAAGTTTAGTTCCTCTTCAAAAAGCGGATTCAGTCTTGAAAATACTCCATTTACTAAAAATTTTTAGTAACTAGACCTGGAGAGATCTTGTCTCTTCTGAACTTTGCCCATTTTCTTTGAAGCTCTCTTTAAGTGTGTATATGTTGAAGATGCATGTGGGAGAATATCCTCTAAAACAATGATTGCGAACCAATCCTTAGCTTGTCAAATTTTCAATTGTGAGACAGAAGGATTTTATACCCAAAACAAAGGTTAAGGACTCTTGGGTAATGTCCAGTGGAAGGTGAACAACTAAATACTTTAGTACAACTTGTAACCCTATAAATACATAAACTAGGGTTTAAATGAAACAAGAAAGCATGATTACAAAATGGGCCTTCTAACATCATTTTTCAGCGCTGCCGCAAGCAATAACAAACAGTAGCTATCAGTATTCAAATGGTTTCTGGTTTTGGCTCCAAGAGTCCCCGAAGTAATTTGAACTTCAACATCGACCTCATTGTTGTTGAAATTTGTAATTAAGGAGCTCGAAGAGTTAATTTTCCGGTGCCCTAGCTACTCTTGAGACATTGACCTTGTCCAGAATTATCAAGTTGAAGCATCTCGAAATTCAGCATGGAACTTACTTCCATTTATGCAAATATCTATGCAGAAAGTACTTGGAATCTTGGCTGCAGCCTCCACCACAAGGATGTTGAGACTTGAGATTGATGTAAACAAACTCCAAACATTTATCCTCGAGAGTCCTGCTGCTCTTAAGAGACCACCTCTGTTACGAATTTGAACTTATTGGGACATCTTCTTAAAATTGATGTGCCAAAAATCTCAAGTACGTCGAACTTGATTCCAAGCCTACAAACAACAGCTCCGAAAGCTCTCAGCATCTTGCCAATGCCTGCCCCTATCTCATGGCTGACCATATTAAGGAAGATAAACGCGAAAATTTCATTCTGAACTGCCCTTCTCTTGAGAGACTGGCCCTGTTGAGGTATCTTAAAATTCATGGACCAAATCTTAAGTACCTAGATGTTGGCACGGGGTTGGAAAATATCAGCATTGAAAATACTCTAAATTTGGTAAGTTTTACTATCAGCTTGGGGATTCCGAAAGTTCAATGTCTGATTTATCAAGTTCAGCGAAGTATGGTCCTCAGATTGTTGCCCATTCCTTCTCAGCTTCCAGCTCTCGAGAGACGTAACTTTTTCTAGGTAATTTTGCATTACTCCACCAATATTAATTGGTTCATTTTAGTTTTGACAATCCAAGTTTAACTCAGAATAGGGTTCCGGAGTTTCAACTCTGGCCAAGACTATCTACCGAACAAGATTTAAAGCCACCTATATACCTTTTTAATCGATGCCTCTCTTGTTCACCTATGTACTATACTTTGTAATTATCCTATAATTAATCAACTTATATATTTATATCTGATTGTTTAGTTTAGTTTTCGTAAAATTGGAATCTGAAGGCATTGAGTTCTATATGAAACGTTTCAGTTTGCATTTTACGTGGAGGTGTATCAACTCTATTTACTTCAAGGAAAGCCTGAAGTTATAATTAAGAAATTAATTAAATTAAAAAAATTACCAAATGAAGGTGTTTTAATTATAGAGTTTTAAAAATTCATCATAAATTATGAAATAATACTAATCCTTTCGTTAACTATCGATCATTTTAAATGTAAAATTAAAATTAATTCTCGCTGGCTTCTGCTTCATGGAGCAAAGCCATTTTTGTTTAACAAAGTTATTGGCGTTTATTTTTCAGAATTAATTAATTAAAAAATTAACCCATTGTTTAGTATCAAAAAATAAATTACCCTTGTAGCCAGTTGCAAGCGGTCCAAATATACTTTATTCTTTTGTCATGAGATTTACCACAAATGCCAGTAAAAATATAATTTAATCTATTCCCTCCGTTCAATATATATTATCCTATTTTGATTTGTTTTTTCAATTTTGACCCAAAAACAAATTAATTTCGAAATGTATATAAAAAAAACTTAAATTTTAAAAAATTCACATTTGAAAATTAATTTGTTCAAAATTTTTGATAAACATTTTTTAAAATTTTAATAAATAATCATTTAAAAATTAAATTAAATCAAAAAATTGACAAAAATCAAAATAGGACAATATATATGAGACGGATTGAACAGTATATTTTAGTAAGTAATACCATAACGACGATCTAATAGATAATGACCTAATCTAAATGGTACCTGTACATCTAATTCTTACTATCGATTTTATAAGGGTACACATAAGTAATCATTACAAGTAAAATCAATCAAACTTAGGAATTTAAATCAGCAAGTAAGTAGAAAAAAAATTTTAACAAATAGTAGGAGTACTAAATCTGCATAGTCTTGTTACTATTATTTATTAAATATGATTGTGAAATGAAATAATTGATGCCATTCATCGTTCTTTGACGGCAGTCTTTTGTTGTCAACCAAAAATCATTATCCCCGTGGGCCAGTCGCCCTCCCATTACCAAAGCTTCTCTCTCTTCTTTCATGCCCACGAGAGAATGACATCAAAAATCTAGATACAATTATGCAAAAATAAAAGATAAATACCTTCATCCTTTAATTAATTTTAATTATAATTTTACATAAATTTATTAATTTTTAAAATAAATAATTTGTTTTTAAAAAATATATTTCATCGAATATATAAACTTAATTGTTAATTAATTGTTAATATTTTTATTAATTTAATAATTTAATAATATTAAAAAAATAATTTTATTTTTATTAATCTTAAAATTTATCATATCATATAAATTATAAATTTTTATTTTTAATTTTTTTTGTATTTAAAAAAATCTATCTTCTACCTCTTCCCTCAGTCGAAGCGCCAGATCTTCCTTCCCTCTCGCTTTGGTGCAGAGGGTGGCCAACAGGAAGCACCATCATTTATATATTTAAAACAAATTATTTAATTTGAAAATTAATATATTTATGTAAAATTATGATTAAATATTAAGAAACAAACATTTTACTCAAAAATAAAAGACATGAACAAATATATATATATATAGGAAAAGAAAAATGAAAAAAAATTCTCTTTAAATCAATGGATACTCGCAAGCAATGATAATAGGTAGCTATATTACTGGTCAAAGGTCAGCCAGCCTAGAAGCTAAAGGCCGAAAGACCCCCAGTCGGTCTTCATCTAGAAGTAGAAAGGCGGAGACTGAAGGAGTAGACTTTGATTTTTAAAGTCATCCATTCTTTAAAACTTAGAGACCGATAAAATCCCAAGGAAAAGACAAGGTGAAAGACTTGAGACTTATCGAGTTTACCTAGACACAATACGAGCAAGGAGAAGCCAGAACATAAACTGTCATGAACACTTAAAATCAATGAAAAAGTTGTCGTATTTAGAACATGTTGCTCTGACATGGAAACCCCACAAAGCCACCCATGTGCAATTTGCACGCAAATTTTAAGAAAAAAAAATGAAGTAATCATCACAAGATTCTATCGTATGACTAATTAATCCATTTTTCTTCCTTTTCTACGTCAGATTCCGCGTTTTTTATTTCTCTTTTTGTCTTCTAGATTTTGGATTGTGCTTTGGGTTTTCTATTCTTAATTTTAATTCTTCAATTTTTCTTTCTATAAATATGTTTCGGATTTCTATTATGTAATCCAACATTTTACATAAAAAAACATGAAATCTAGTCAATAAAATCGGATATGGCGAAAAAATTTAAATTTACAAGGACAATGGTGCATGGGGTTCGACCAAATAATGCTCCCACATATGAATTTTTCACAATTAATAAGATCAAACCTTGTTTTATATGCATAGATTTTTTCCTTCTTTATATATTGAATATCAGCTCCTGTTCCTTTTCATATATAATGGCTTGAAAATCAAAGAAACAAAATGCGAAACCGTGTTTCGAAATTTCTTCTTTTTCTGCCTCAATAATTCGGATATCACTTTTGATACCATTGCAACAACGTTTTCGTATAACTTGGGCAGGTTTACTGAATCAAGCCGACCTTTTGCATTCTAGTCATTGGTCTGTCGTTTCCTTTTCCTAGTTTGAACAGAATCATTTAATAATTTTCGAAGACCTTACACAGCTACTTACTTTCTTTGTCCAATAGGATCAAGTACATAAAATAGCCCCCCCACTGTTTAAATGTCCTTGCTCATATTAAGATTCAAGCCCAAATCCTTGACACTATTTTGGAAGAAAGTCTTGTGAAGAATTTTACTGGCATTTCCATTGTCATTTCTTTTAAGATATGATAATGAGTTGCACAATAAAAGACATCTTCTCTTATCTCATAAATCTTATCTTTCGTTTTCTAAAATTACTCTATATTCTCTTTTTTAATTAAACAGTAAAAAGAAAGTTAGAGGTCAGGATTTCAAGCTTGACACCCTCTCTTGCATACCTCTTTTTATGCAAGTACTGTCAAAATTTCATGCACAATATATTATATTTATTAAAGTAAATCTAAAGTCCAATTAAACCCAGCATCGGTCCTTCGTGTACCATGGCCCAAATTTTCCTTTTGGGCCCTGACATTACAAATGAGAAGTATCAAACCGTTGACCAGTCCACTAGAAGAGGAATCTTACATTGTTGACGCAAAAAAGTGATTATCTAATTGGTTTAAAAATAATAACTAGTAATAATTTTATGTGTATTTAATCTTGTAAATAGTTAAAGCATACATTCAGAGTATATCAATATTCTCATAAATAATTCTCATGAAGTATCGAAGTATTTAGTTCATGAATAGTAAATATACATTTATCTTCTGAATTATTAAAAAAAAAAAGAATCGGGTTTGAATTCATTTTTTTAATCAAAAAAATAATGATTATAATTTCCTTGAGAAATTAGGACAAATAAATTGTTCCATGGTCAACTCAAGTTTTTATAAACCCTTGTTAAAAAGTCATAGAACATAAAGGAATTTGACATTTTACATATTGTTTTAAAATTTTTTGTCTAAAGCCATGTAGCTGACTTAGCTTCAATTCAAACATATACGGAGAAAGCTGACTAAACTTTTTTTCAGATAACAGCAAAGGACCACACTTCCAGGAAGCTTGATGTCAACAGTTGAACAATCACATATATATATATATATATATATATCGAGATATAGTTCCCAAGAAAGGGTAGAATATCTTTCATTTGCCCTTTCATGCTTAAGAATATAGATTTGAAAGGTCTTTTACTAAGCAATTGGAATTTTATATAATGTATTTAGGATGTTGACAGAGGCAACATCTCGGTAAACGATTTAATTAGTTGTCTCATATCATTGTGCAGAATTTAAAGGAATTCATTATCAGCCGAAGCAATTCTAGGTGATCCAATCAACCTGAAATTTTGTTTAGATAAATACAATGGCATCAATCTTTTAAACCAAAATCAAATCTCATAAATATTGTTTCTTTCTCTTAATAAAGAATTTGAGCTCAGAAACCTACACGGATGCACACACGACACATGTAAATCATTTGAGAACAAAAATAGTAAAAGTGAAGAGACAATTAGATGAACAAATTTGGGCTTGCGGACAATCTAAAATGTCAGATGATCCATCTCACCTTTTGACAAACTTATACCAAATTACCTTTTTGCTCTTATATTCTGCTGTTTCACCAATACCACTACAGCATGCATGCCAGAGAAAGCATCCATTTTCAAATCTGAAGAAACCATACACACTTATTTGGTAACTTTGAGAATAGTTGGATTATCTGAAAAGTTGCTAGACGAACGACGCTTGAATCAAAGATGTTTAAAATCGATTTTAAGACCATGGTAGGGTTATTAATTAGAGTATTGGTTAAGAAGGTCCCAACAGTTGTAACATTGCAACAGAAAGTAAGGGGGGCACCTTGAATTAGCAGAGACCTCTTTTATGCCCTTTCACATTAATAATCTAAAAGATGAGTTTGAAGACGGTGGCAAGTCTCTCCTGTACAGTGATAGCTCCGTAGCTGTGTCGCAAGCTGATAAGCCTTTAAGAGGCATGGAAAATTTATACCATTATTTTGACCCGCATGCTCAATGAAGCTACTTTCCCCCCTTTTATTATTGTATACACAAGTTAGAATATTATGGCTCATTTTGCTTTAAAAATAAGATAGCTGGACCAGTATTCAAACAATATAAAAGTCATGTATTTCGGCATAAATTAGTTTAGATACGATGTCCCACTGTATATTGGTATTATTGTATACCTAATCTTTTATGTATACAACCATTAGAACTCCATTTGGTTTATAGCATAATAAAAGTTTCCTCCCTCTTGTTGGATTCTCCTTGATGAGGAAGGGGGCAGAAGAGGAGATGGAGAGCCTTAGAAATTAGACAAAAAACTTTTGGAAGAGTAGAAACTGGACCATTTTACTTAGTACATAAGACTATGGAACCATTAGACAAAAGTATACAAGTCCTGTAAGTTTAAATATTAGTATACAAGCAATGAAAAGGTAAAAAAAAATACAAATGTAAGTGAAATCTCATAAATAAAAAGAACTTACAAATTAACTATCTTCGTAGGGAGAGATGTTGGTTTTTGTTTTACTTTTACTTTTCTTTGTGCTAAGGTGTGTGTTAAGAGTACCTCACGCTTGAAACTGAAGCGAAAAAAGCCAAGTTTGATGGAGTAGAGCTTTCTGAAAGTGACATCGCACGTGTGTTACGCGTTGCATCATCGATATACACGTGGCAACTGCAGACCCAGACTAATACACGAGAAAAACTATATAATATTTATATTTGTCATATTAAAAAGTTTCTATAAAATAAAAAATTAAGGCTGGCCTTGGGTTGATTGATTTATATAAGAAGGTGGAGACTTGTCTGTGTGCCTGGTTAAGCCTTGTTATCAGTGCTTAAAAATTTGGACACGGTTGCTTTCCTCCTTTCCTCTGTCTGTCTCATTTGTTATAGTTCTTTTTTCTCTTCTCTTCTCTTCTCTGGCAGAGCTTGGTATAATTATCTTTGGTGGAGCCTTGGAACTCAGTTTTTGAAGGAGAGGAAGAGGGTTTTTGGAAAGATGGGAAGGCAACCATGCTGTGACAAAGTCGGGTTGAAGAAAGGGCCATGGACTGCAGAGGAGGATAAGAAGCTTATCAACTTCATCCTCACCAATGGCCAATGCTGTTGGAGAGCTGTTCCTAAGCTTGCAGGTCTCTCTCCCATTCTTTTCAGTTTTCAGCTTCGTTCTCTCACCACATTTTAACAGGGAAAGAGAGAACCATAACAACTTTGGATATCAATTTGGATTTTTATTTTTTTTTAGTTTTTGGTTAGGAAGAAGGGTATCTTCTGTTTTTACTTGAATTTGGAAAATTTTTTATATAGTCTTGGGAATCTTTTTGCTGCTCAAATGGAATTCTATATCTTTCTTACGTTCTTTTCTCAGTTTTTGATGAAGCAAAAAGGATTTTTTTCAAGCTGGTTTTGACATCATCTTTGCCTGTTTATGTGTTTTATTTAGCTTTATATTTCTTTTACTTCGTGGTGGATATAAAAAAAAAGGGAAATGGTGGGGGTTGGCATAATGATTAAGAAGACCAGACTCAGAAAAGCTGACCACTAAGAAAACGTATAAATTCCTTTAAAATTAGTAAGAATTAGTCTTTTCACTGGAAAATGAATTTGCTGGATATGTCATTGCAGGATTATTGAGGTGTGGTAAGAGTTGTAGACTGAGATGGACAAACTATCTTAGGCCAGACCTGAAAAGAGGCCTTTTATCTGAATATGAAGAGCAAATGGTCATTGATCTGCATGCTCAACTTGGCAACAGGTTCCCCATCTTTGATCTTTCTGCATTTCTTTTTCTTTGTCTTTTTCTTTTTCTTTTTTTAACTCACCAATTCCTCTGTTTTGGGCTGCGGATTCTGGCTCTGATTTGAACTCATTTCATTACTCAAGACATTATTACTTGGTGGTGGTTTCCTTTGAATCAACTCCATGTTTCAAAATGATTTCCAAGACATTAATTATCAAAAAAGCAGGCTTTTCCTTTCTCCCCAATCTTTGAGAGTTTGGACTTTGAATATTTTTTAATGCAAACCAGCATTGAGTACAAATAATGGACCTAGTTCCATTAAGCATTTTCTGGGAACTTCATAATTTTAACATTGTAGACTCAGCCCCATGTACCAATTTCTTTATTATGCAGTAGTCATCAAAGTTGTCAGTCTAAAGATTATATATAGGGTAGAGAGACCATTCTTTAAAGGTTATAACCCAGTAGCTTTAGAGGACTGGGACAAATTTCTTTTACATAGAATTTTCTTTTGGCCACAAAAAGTCATCCTTCTTTCAAGTGGTCCCAATTTTCACTTCATTATTCTACTTTATATCATTACACTTGCTTCTTCTTTTTTTGTTGGGTTTAATTTTTTTTTTCTTCTTTTTCAATTTTTATTGTTTTTTCACATTTGCAGATGGTCTAAGATTGCTTCTCATCTCCCTGGAAGAACTGATAATGAGATCAAGAATCATTGGAATACTCACATCAAGAAAAAACTAAGGAAAATGGGCATTGATCCTCTCACCCACAAGCCACTATCTAATGCTGAACAACAACCCCAGCAGCAGCCGCAGCAGCAGCAACAACAAGAAGAGCAAAAGATACAAGCTTCAAAAGCTGCTGTCAAGTCTCAAGCGGACAAAGCCAAGGAGCCTGAAACATCCCTACAATCAACAATCACTGAAGCCAAGGAGGAAGACAAGAGCATGACAAGCCCATTGTTTGATACAATGGAGATGATGAACAATGGTTTCTGCACAGATGAAGTTCCATTAATCGAACCGCATGAAATCTTGGTCCCTGCTTGTGCACCATCAACTTCATCATCCTCATCCTCTTCTTCTGACTCTTCCAAGTTCCTTGAAGAATTGAAGTTTCCTGACCTTGAGTGGCCCTCAGATTACAACACTAGTAGCAACAACAACAACAACAACAACAACAGTTTGAGCTTGTGGGAGGATGATTTTAGCTGTTGGGATTTGCTAATCAATGATGATAGTGACACATCAATGCTAGCTCTTGATTCATCATCATCTCCTCTAATTCAGTGCCCAAGAATGGCTTTTGATCAAGATTCTTGGACATATGGGCTCTTATGATTTGCTTTTGATTTCTCTTTCTTTTTTTTTTGTCAAATGTGGGTCTTGTTTATAATTTGGCAGTTAGTTTTCGCATTGGAGAAAAAACGAAAATAAGATATCAAGAATCAGTGGGGAAAAATCCTTCACTTCTTATTAGTTTCTCCTTTTTGAGTCTTTTCCAAAAAAAAATAAATAAATAAAAAGTACACGTTTTCTTTTTTTGTATATGATGAAATGAAGAGAAGAATTCAATGTGATGTGAGTTCAACTTGATCTTTATTTAACAAGAAGGGGATTTTGTGAAGAAACCCCCTCAAGTTATTACCTTGTTAAAAAAAAAAATTGTTTGCAATGATTTGCAAAGCTTTTGAGTATTTTGTCATATCCTACTTATTCTTACTGCTTACATTTCTTCATTACATCTTCAAAGTTTCAACACTTCATAGTGATGTAATCAATATTTACTTGTATGTTTTTAAATGCCTCCATATTTATTTATATTTTCAATTTGATCTAATTTTATCAGTATATTTTTTGGCTCGAAACCAGGTAAGTCTTTCACTGATTCCAACGGTGTTCTCATGGTCATACATAAATTATATTGAGATGAGACAAAAAAAAAAATTATATTTAGAGTCAAACAATTACAAAGATTTTTTTCTAAATTAAATTTTAATGACTCTTTCCACCATTAGTGAATGCGGATTTATTTCCATAATTTTATTTCTTATGGCATTACTTTCAAAGTGTTGAACTCTAAACTAGGGGATTAAATAAACTTAATTTTGATTCAAACACTCAAATAATACTTGTAAATACATAAATATATACAATTTATTTATATAATGCATATAATATGAAAAACCATCAAAATATTTAAGTGAACAATATTTAATTAATTCATAAATCACTCAAGTCAAGTAGTAAAATATTCAAACTCAACTCAATTTGTTTTTTTTTTTTAAAAAAAACATATTTATTAACTCAACATAGCCTACATGCCATAACAAATCCTGAACCTTAGAAATAAAAGATTTGTAGTTGCATGTCAACTCAAACTATGGAGGAAGATAACAAAACAATTATAAAAAGATTGCATCGCTTCAAATAGATATTGATAGCTCAACCTCAACAATAAGTTCCTTATACAAAAAGGACTAATCTTCCCAACTTCAATCAACTCAATTTGCTAATTGAGTAGCTCAAATTCAAGTTCCATTTTGACAATGAATTATCTTCAGAGGCCAAATAACTCGCAACTGAAAATTAATTGTATGAATCAACTTTTGTAAAATATAAAAATCATGGAAAATGTGTACCTTTCTAATTTATTAATATATAAATAATTCTTTCAAAAAAAATAAATAATCTATAAATAATTCAAACACTTATAAATTATTGTACATAGTATAGTCATGTAAAACGTGCAACTTTTTTGTTTCTATATGTTTCGTACATACTCTATACTTGTGCCTAATAAACTAAGGGCAATGAACATGCTAGCTAGTGTGAGATTATTAGACATTTAGATTAAACTTTATAACAACTTAATGATAGATAATTAGTAGATCAACTAATTTTGCCGTCTCTTTTTTAATGCTAGTAACTTATTTAGCAATTAAACCAAGTAAGGTATTTAGTTATGATTATAATTGCCCATATAGTTACATATAGTTACTATTCTATCCCAACTTAATTGGAATTTTTTATTATTATAATTTAGAACTAGTTTTATTCTTAAATCTAAAGAAAATTCTTTATTCTTATAAATCTTAACATACAATCTCAAACCCACCAATATATATCTATATATATATATATATATTATATCCATATTGAGGGTGCATTTATTGATAATGTAAGTTTGTAATTAATTTGTATTTAGGTATGCATTTATCACTTTGGCTTTACTTGGCAACCATTGCAAAAGATTGCTTTGTCGTGTTAGCTAAAACCGTAGATCACTAGTAACAATGACATTGGTCCAACCGTATATATAATAAATAAAATATATATCAACTTTAGCTTCTTCACCCCCACATTCATTTGCATTAAAGCATGGTCCATTAAATATTACTTTAGCTTTGCTGCATGCCACCATATTTTTCTATTCTGATTTTTACTTTTGTCTATTTTTCCCTCTATTTTTCTATGTGCATGTGCTTCTACATATACATATTGCACTATACTACAAATTATTCATCTTCACCACCCCGTTCACATGAAGTTCAAACAACGATCATCTCAAATTAATTCTTGCACTAGTACAAATTATTTTTCGATTTGTAATTAGATATTACAGAAAAATGATGTGAACCTGTAAGGTATTTGATGGGAAAGGGAAATTGTCTCCATATTTTTAATAATAATTATATTTTACATTTCATACGTATGGGACCTGAAAATTAATTGTACTGATGAGGACAGATTGAGTACTAATATATACTAGTATTTACTTTGAAAAGGAAAAACAGGAGACATTGTTAGGGAAAGGGAGAAAGAACAAAGAGAAATACTACTTATTTTTGGAAATAGTGTCGGTAAGATGTACCTTCAAGTATTAATAAGCTAAAATAATATGAAATTAAAGTCCAACACCTACAGCTCTTTTCCTTTTGATAATTGCATATAAAGATTTGCAACTTGGGATATAGCAATTTGATTATTAACTATAGAAAACTTGAATATTCTCAATATCCACCCGTGACCTTGAATAATCTCTCCAAATACAATTATATACGTTTAATTGCTTAATTTTCTTCATATACCTTCTAATTAAGTTCTATTACATAACATTTATATAAATAGGTCGAATAGAAGGTCAATGATTATCATTCATCTATTGACACAAAACTGTTATTGAAAGTAAATATCTGACATCAAGAATTTAGAAAATAGTATTGAAAATTAATTTTAAAACAAAAGAAAGTGCTGACTGGGGAAAATATAAGTCTCTTAAGGCTTCGTTTGGTTTAGAAGTGTCCACAACTCGAATTGTCTCTAGTTGACATTTCTAAAATCTAGATTTGGTCTAATTATTTATTAAATTTTATTAAAATGTTTAAAATAATATTTAAATATGTTTCAAAATTAAAATTAAACAAAAAATAATATTTAATATAATCATATCCCATATCCAAGTGGAGCTTAAAAATCCTGCTTCACGATCGTTGTCCTGTCAATTAACAAGTCTAGTTTGGCCAATATTTTTATTACTTGCCTTTTTATGTTAATCTTTTATATTTTTATTTTTTATAATAATAATAATAACAAAACTAGAGCTGGCAGATATGCTAACGGTTAAGCAAGGTAATCCGAAAACCGAGTCAATGGGAATCCGAACACCGTATATTTTTGAAAGTTGCTAATTAAGAAGTATAGTACATATGACAGCATTTACACTGTGGACTTGAAAACTCATCTCCATTTTGTTGAGTGTTGACTATGCAAATTTTCTTTTTCTTGTTTCTTTAATTTTAAAAAACAAATTGCTGAATTTTTTTCAATGACAATTACTTGATTTGTTCAATCTGAATTTTTATCGTTCATTTAAAAAGTCAAACATAAAGATATTTTTTTTAACACTTCACTTCTTTTATTATTGTTGTAATTTTATAAGTAAATTTAATATTTCTCGATAAATTTGACACTATAACTACTAATGGGTTAGCTTACATTTCCGATATATTTTAGTTTTTTCAAACGAGATTTTTTTTCTGAAAAACCAAAGTTTAGCGACAAACTATTTAGACTACTACTAGTACCAAGTATACTTCAAGAGAGAAGGATATTTTTACAGAATGTTTTGCTGGAAATTTATTGAAAAAAAGTCAATTCTAACGGATTTTTTATTAGAGGTTGAACTAATCAACTTTGGTTTGGAACCAAAGACAGATGAATAAAGGTTAAGAATTTTAAAAACTAATATAATGAATTTAACCAACAATTAAAGAATTGATAATAGAAAATAATTTTATATAAACATATAAATCAAGAAAAAAAGACTTATAGTAATCTTTTAAGAAAATTGAGTTCAAAGAAAAACTTATGATAGTTCGTTAAGAAAATTGTGCTCGACCATGTTTCTTGGATTCAAATTCATCAGTTATTGCTTATGTACTAGAAAAACATCCATTTCTTTAAAATTGAGTCTTGAGCGTTTTGATTCGCGTTGCTTTTGTATATGAGTTGAGGCAATTGAGGTTTCATGGCTTAATATAAGAGAATCATTTAGACAATTTGCATCTTTTCTTTAAAGGATTTATCAATTGTTTTCAATTTATTCACACTTTAATCAAATCTGAAAAAAAAATTAATGCAATCAATATCTAATATTCTTATTTTATTTCTATTTAAACTTATTTTATTAAATATAAAATTATAATGTATAAAATACAAATAGTTAAATATGATATACATGATTAATAATTTTCTTTCAACTAAATATAAAACGTAAAGCATACAAAAAAGCTATATTCAAGATAATTTTCTCTTACATAATCATGATTAATAAAAAAATGATACATTAGATGAAACTTTAACTAACAGTGCAACACTACAACTTATATTTGAAAATTACATAATAATTTATTAATTTTTAAAAATTAAAATCATAGAAAATAAAATCTACATAACAAAAAAAAAGACATGACAAATAGATAATAGAACCCACAGATGAGATAAGAAAAAGAAAAAAAAAGAATATAATTGATAGTTAGTAAAAATTTGAAAATGAAAATCTATAGAAACTTAGAGCATATGAGCAAATAAAATAGAAATAAATAAATATAAATAAAATTAATAATATAAATTAAAATAAAAAAACTTTAAAATTAAGTGAGGCATGTGAGATATGTTTTTTATTTTTATTTTTATTAATTATTAAATAAAAAAATTATTTTGAGAGAGCCATTAAAAAATATATAAAAAATTTAAAATTTTTATATAATATAAGAAAATTTAAAAATTTTGGAAGAGAACTCCAAAAATTTTATATAACTATAATTTTATACTCTTCTTAACATATAATATAATATAGTTTCATGTTCCCTCCCATTTTACTCTCATCTCAACTCAGCTGAATTTAACCCCGAAAGTAAAGAATCTCAATAACATTTAATTTTTCAATTGAAATCGTATCTAAAAGTTAATGTGACAAGATATGACATAGCCACATGGCTGATAAAATTAAAAGTGCATTAATCACTTTAAATTGTAGTGCTAGACCTTTACAACATGTTGAATAATCATGCTCCCTATTCTTAATTTTTAAGAAAACTTTTTCATTAGGAGACATACACTTGACGGCAGGTGGTTTTTTTAATTTGTAATTAAACTATATATCAACTTACTACTTTTTTCCCATTCTAGTGTGCCTTGTGTCACTCATAAGAAAGATGTTTGAATCCTCTATATAAGACTTAGGTTTTATCCTTTTTTTTATGTTTATTTTTTTATTATATACTTACGGTTTTTATGTATCTAATAAGAGATAATCTTCCCTTATCCTATATATTTTATGTTCAAATTAGAGATTCTTGAATCAAAGTCTTGAATTAATATTAATTTTATTAATTTATTTATAAAATAAGAATGAATATAATTACAATTAAAACTTTCAATTATATAGTAATCTACACTCCAATATTTGATTTATTTATTAATATATAATTTTTTTACTTAAAAAAATATGAATTTAAATCTCTTTTTTTTAAAAAAAATATATATCACAATCTGATTGAAAGAAAATTACCTTTCATAAAAAGAAATTAAATAAAAGGTGTTGTCTTGGGAATGACCAAGAAAACGCGGTTAGAGAATGATAAGGGGGATGAGGATCAAAGTAAAAGTATTGACCAATTGTTTTTGGAGTGAGATGAAAAGAATAGAGTTAAACAAGAGGAATTTAATGCTTCCATTCAAAGATAGCGATTTGTGGCGGCAGTGCAAACTATTTTTTATATAAATAGTTTGAAAACTTGAACTAATTTCCCCACCATCTTTGAACCAATTGCACTGTTCCCATTTGTATGTGGTGAACCTTTCAACATGTTTGATAGCTTTCACACTCTTTCTTGAGATTCACTTTATCCTTTGCTTATACAAAGGTTTCATGCCTTTGTTCTCCTTAAATTTTGCAATATTTATTCAACAGTCTTCTTCTTAATTTATCGATTCAACAGTCTTAATACCTTATCATTATATAATTTAATTGATTGTACAAGTAAGACTCAACAAATTTTTATTCTACATAGTTAATTTTACTTTTTTTTTCCTTTCTTGAATCATATTTATTAGCTAAAACTTTTTTAAATTTTTTTTCTATGTTATGAAATTTTGATTATAATATATCCCATCATAACATTTAACTTAATAATACAAATATTGATTTATTATTCGAAAAGTGAATGAGAATGTACTCTAAGTGTATGGTAAGCGATATATATATATACTCGAAAACTATGGTCAATTTTGGCTTTAACCGTTCCATTTTGATATCAATACAATCCTTAAATCTAAAGATAAGATTAAGGAAAAGTTTGAAAACAAATTAATTATATCATTTGTTTAATCTCGGTTGTGCTTACAGCACACATGACGATATCCTACTTTTACATTTGCGTCTTTTCATTTAACTTTTTTATACGATTACATGAATAACTAGAAATTATAATGATTACAACCAATCAATCATCAATATATATAATCCAAAGCAAATCTAAGCAAGCAAATCAATAAACTAAGTATAAAATTAGTCCACATTTGACCAAATCCACATACAGTATTGGATTTAAATTTGAAACCTCAAAGCATCGACTCCAAAGCATCCTTGACTTACTACAATGTTAAAATTAAAACAGCTATGACATCTTTAATAATTTATAAAAAGGAAAATCGAGCTTATTTCAAGGTTTAATGCTTAATAAAAATGGAAAATAAAAAAATGGCTTGTTTCTGAGTTTACTTCTTAATGTTGATTAACAGAAGAAAAAGAGAGGGGATGGGAGAAAAACAGTAATATTAAACCAAATCAAGATATGAACAGAATCTTTCTTTGTCAATCATTGTGTTTTGAGTTTTAAAGATTTTTCAAACATAATCATTTGTGTTTTCCCATTAAGCATGCGTTAACTGCCATTAATAAGATACTACAAACACGTATCCCAAAAAAAGTGATATAAGCATTTTAATTATATGGTGGGTCTTAACTCAATAATCACATCGAATGTTAGAGCAGTTGGACCACTCATAGTTTGTGGTATAACATTTTTCATTGTTTTGTTTGATAATGTTTTTTGGTACGGAAAGAGGAATTTCAACTTGCTTTTTAAATGGACGGATACTTATATTTATTAATAAAATAAATATTCAAATACTTGTTCGATAATTTAATTATAACATAAAAATTACAGCTTGAAAATTGGATTATGAAAGAAAATTGTTGGCAAAAGAAAATTGTCTTTATAAGCACAAAAGAAAAAACATGATGAAATATTTGCCCTTGGCCTAACCTTAATTTGTCACCGTTATAGTAGAATAGGATTAAGATTCAAATCTTCTTCTTATTTTTTTAACTTCTTCATATTCATTCAAAACAAGTGATAAAAAAAATTTACAAACTTTGGTCATTTTTAATTTTTTTTATGTACATTTGGAAATATTAAGTTAAAGTTGATGATTTGTGAACATTACTTGTAAATAGGTTGTATATATGAAAATTACATTTTTTAAGTTGGTTCAATTAGGATTCTCCATTGAATTTGATCACTATAAAGTTGGATTGGTTTGGTTGAGGTTAATTTTATATAAATTGGCTTTAAAAAATTTATGTATAATGAGTACAAAGCTTCACTTGCCATTATCGGTTATAATTCAGAAAAACCTTTTATTGTTCAAAATTTTGATATGTATTGTTTAAATTTTGAGATCAATAAAAAAGTGAAAATTATTAGGAAAAAAATTTATAATAATTTTTTTTCAAAATAATATTTTCATCAATTAATTAAGTTATTTAAATTAAAAGTTTTATTTTTTTTATTTTTGGCAAACAAGTTTTACTATTTAAACAAATCTACTTAACCTTGCTTTTATTCGATAAAACCTTTTTACATCAAAGAGAAAGTGGATTAGATACAATTTTATAAAGTGCATGAACAAATTCAATAGTGTAAGGTAGTAAAATTTAAAATTATATATAATCAATGGAGTTTTTGAACTCTAACAAGCATTTAGATTTAAATATATAATTAAAAAAAATTCTCTAATGCAACTAATAGTTAAAAAAAACAAACTTATTACCCTAACTATTTTCTTAGGATTTTCATTGAAATAAATTATACATGCACATGTAAATTAAGTGAAATTTATCACTCATAACAAGTTAGTTGCAAAACTTTGTAAAAAACAACAAGTTGATTAGAAAATTTTCCTTTCGATAATTGACCAAACAACTTGAGAACATCAACTTCAAAATCACAACTTGCATCCAAGTCCGAATAATCAACTTATTGAAATTGAACTAAATACATTGCAATCGGTAGTTGTTGTCATTGTTGTTTTTAATTAGACAGAGATACATCTTATTAATTAGTTTGATTAGTTCTTGAGTTCATGGTCATAAAATTCTCAAAATTTTTGTTAGAAACTACTTTTGAAAGTAGAAATTTTCATCTATTCGTCATCAAAGTTTTTGTCTTGTCTTAAAAACGATTTGATTTTTTTATTTAATATAATTCTAATATTTTAATTTATGTAATAATTACATATCATAATAAAACATACAAAATAATTAAATTAGAAATGCCTGAACATTCAAAATTGTCTATCTAACCTACACATTACCATCTCACATGCCCCGAACTTCAAACACTCAAAATTGCCCTTTTAACATGCAAGACGACTAACTGCAATGTAAGAAGAAATTGCAACGGTTCATGCCAATGACACTTGGAAACTTATTCCATGAAAATGTAATTTGAATGTCATTAGAGGTAAATGAGTTTACACAAAAATCAAGTCACGCTACAAAAAAAAAATTACAGATGAAAATAATTCTGTCAGTAACGTTTCATTGACATTGTCAACAAATTACAAGTCCATTTCCAACGAACTATGTTGTGAAAAACACCAAGAGATTATCGAAAAAATTTATCAATTTATAATAAGATCCTACTAATTTTTGTTTAATGCATTACTTTAGTCAATTTAAAAGAGAAAAAATAAAATTACTAATTATATATAAATTTTTTTCACATAACACCTTAATTAGTATTTATTGAAACTTGTGAAATTTTCTTGAAAATAAGACTAAACAATTATAAATGATTTTAAAATTGTAAATTACATAAATTTTGTTTTTTTATGAATATATATATATATATATATAATAGTGCACAATATAAAGCAATAGCATAGAGATAATACTATTATGAGAGAATTTTCAGTACCGGCGAATAGCTTTAGAGTGTTGTGGCCAATGAGCACTAAGGTTGGTGGATGACATTAGAAACAATATGGGCAATAAATACATGTGCAAAATTGCAACGTCATGCGCATCAATGCCAAACCGCATCACTCGCACCAAATCAGGATTTCTATATTTCTCCTTCACACATAAGTTTATATATTACGATGTGACGAGTTGAAACCCTAAAGCCAAAATAAGCAACACACTTGTCATTTCCATGTTTCATTAACCTCAACGCCCTTGTCAACACTTAAACAAGCCTCTGCACATTTATTACTTCCTTTAGAATTTGATACGATATTTTAATTTTATTATTTTATAAGATATTTGAACTTTGAAAATATCTGCTTAATTGTTTAAATTAGTATTTGAATCCTTACCTTAGATACTATTCTTGAAATATTCGTACTTGTTAAATACTCTGACTAATATAAATTTAAATTTATCTTTTATGTATTTGTTAATAAAAATTAAATTTAGTTCACAAAAAATAAATTAAAATTTAAAATCATATTTAGAATAATTAATAAATTTTTGTAAGTATTATATTATTTATAAAAAATTTATAAACAAAATATATATATATATATATACACACAACTAAAATTTAATATTTTTAATCATTATTTATAATCAGATTCTAATAGTAGATGTTCTAAGCTTACTTTAAATCTTATTCGAAGTAGAAATGAATAATAAATTTACTATTTAAACTCTATTCAAACTCGATTATAAATTATTTTAATTTCAATTAATCGAATAGGGTAATATAAAGTTCTTGATTCTACAGTACCCATTAAAATCCCTAAATAGAAAACCCTTGGACAAGGACTTCCTAAAATTCAATAAATTTTGGTTTTGGGATAATCAAGGCATTAATTCTCTCAACCTTTTACTATTTAACAACAATTGCACGCATTAAGTACTTCAGTACTATTTGTATATCCAAAGTTTCCAGTTTTAAATTTGATTTTTATTTTAATCAAGTTTCCATGGAAAAATTTCATAACATTCTTATGTGAATATTTTTGTCATAAGGTGGTTTTCTTTATAAGAGTGGCGAGCACCATGGCGCGTGGGGTACTAACCACTGTTATCGGAGGTGACTAATGATTTGATTGTGTTGACTTTCTGGATTTCCAAAAGACAAAAGTCATACTTAAAAAAGGTTCTTAGCCCAAAGTCAATTGTGGGGATCTTCAATAGTCCACTCGCCGACAAACGCGTTGAATTGCAGACACGGGAACCAGCCGGCCAGCCAGAAAGTAAATTGACAACAGTACAGGTGTCAGCTTCAGGCCAACAGCCTTTGCGGAATTGCAGTAAATACGGTCACAGAGAATCGGATTTTTGTTTACCACCTTTCCTACTAAGCAACGCACATCACAATCACTGAATCATTTGGACATAAATTCGCATCATATTGGGAGGATGGCATTGCCCTTTTGGCTCCTCGACCTACCTACCAAAGACGTCTTCTTCTTCTTATATTAAATTTAAACAAATTTTTTAAATTTTTTATTGGTTTTGCTTGATATTATAGATGAAAATTTTTAGTTTAAGTTTCATTTTCAAATACCAATAAATTCTTATCTTGATGTTAAGAAGTAAATTTTAGAATTTAAAATTTTAATATCAAAATCTTGATAATATAATGTTTTAAGTAAATTTTGGTGAAAAATAATATTGAATTTTATTTAATTATATATCAATTTATTTCATTGATTATAGAAATTCTTACGCCTTTCATTAATTATACTTGTAGTACAATTAAAAAATTTCAACTCCAAATCTTGATAATTTGAGAATATAGCATATGCAGCAAGATTGTTAGAAGGATCATAGAAATTCTTTTCACCTTCTTTATAATTTACATTAATTTCTCCAATAACAATTTTTTCAGACTCAGGGTATGATAAAATTTCTCAAACTATTATTGGAAATTGTGGTTTTGCTTGGATTAATAATATTTGCATTCTTACGCTCCACTTGCTACAATGATATAAGTAGTTTCTAAAAGAAAAAGCTTAATTTTTTAAAATAATTTTTCCGTAAAAGATTTTATGATGCTATATTATGTTGCATTTTGTCAGCATGATCATCAAAACCCAAATTTAATTTTTATGTTAAAATATTTAAAAAGACACACACACACACACAACAACAACAACAACATTTGCATGACATCATTGCTTAACAAGTTTTGGAGACTCTATCTAGTTAAGATTTATGAAAGTTGATTAGGTGAAAAGTACATTCACTTTGCTACATTTGAATAGTTGAGACAAGTAAAATAAAAACAAATAGAATTCCAAAAAGATACCACAAATGAGAGATGGACAATGTGATTACTTTTGAATTAGCAAGATTAGATTGGTTAGTGTTAATCATGACATAAGCTATCCAAGTCGTTAATTGAGCTTATAATTAGAACATCAATTTATTTTCTTTATACCTAATTAAGATAATAAGAAAGAAAAAAAATGTTAACTAGTATTATTGATACTTATTAAAGCGATTTTTTTTCTAAAAAAATTATAATTAATATATCATCTACTTTTGAATTTGATGAGCATTATAATAAAATTAAATAAAAAATATTTTAACTAATCTTTACAAATATAGATAAACACCCATTAATCAGTCTTAATAAAAAAAAGTAACCTAAAAGGTGTTAAAAAAATGATAAAGTGTATGAGAAAACTTCACATGTGAAAAGGAGTGTGTGCCCTTATCAATGATGGCCTCCATAGAAAATTGACAGAAACTTAAGACAAAACAAAGTAGGTGGAAGAGTGACTGGATTGGGAGAAAAAAGCATGAAAGCTTGAGATGAAGCCAGTTGGTGGAAACCATGCTTTTATTTCAAAGAAAACATAAGCAGGCACTTGGCAGATGTACCTTACTTTAGAAAAGAAGAAGAAGAGGAGGAAGTTGGCAAATATTTTAAATGGCAATGATAAAGTGGTGAGGCCTTCAGTTCCCCCTGGGGATGAGGGCAATCTTAGTTAGGTTAGGACCATGGAAACTTTTGTAGGCATGCTATGCTCTCTCTCCTTGCCTTCCTTCACTGGGGCGGTCGCCGAATCATATATGCGGGTCGTCCCACGAGCATGTTTACCATTGGCCTTTGTAGTGGGATTTGGGGCCCTTCCGCCCTCTTTGCTTTCAATTGGTTCTACAAAAAAAGAGAGAGAAAATATGTTTTTGCAATTATGAACCAGCTGAATCAATGCTCCAATGAGTGCATATGCAATCTTACTCCCAAACCATCATATTCCTTCCCCTTCTTCCAATAATTATAAGCCTCTAAATCTTTTCAAATTAACCAATGGAGGCTCCACAAGTCGGCCTTGCCACAAGCTCTTTAACCTTTCGAAAAGATAGGGTTTCTAACATGACTTAAGCATGCCATGAACATGACGCGTAAATGGAACAAACCCACAGTCCTCAAAAGCTTGGGAAAATGTTTAACTACTGCTTCCTTTTCTTGTCTCTTCCAATGAACATGAATTGCACTTGAATTTGGTTTCTCCCTTCCATTTCCAGTCTTTTGTTCTTTACTTGTTTACGGATAAGGTGTCTCTTATTATATATATTAAGGTCTACTTTGAAATGAAATCATTAACAAGCTCGGGTTTTACAGAATTATTTAATACACTAATTATATATTAAATTAAGAAAAAGAGAGGATATATCAATCATGAATTTCTTTGGATGAACACCTTTAACATCTTCCATCATTGGTATGCAAATGTGTACGCGGGTTTGAAGTTTTTCTATGGACTAGAATACGCAAAGAGACGATTCTGGGTCCAAAAAGTGGAATCATAAACTGGAGCATAAAAACATATTATTCCTCAAGCTTTTGCTTGCCAGCAAAGCATGAAATGGAGAGAGGATATATATATATATATATATATATATATATATATATATATATATATGCACAGTTCGTTTTTGTTTTGAGGTCATTAGAGCCCCACAAAGGGAGCATGGAATTAGAGTTTAGGTAGAGCATCATCTTTTTTGCCAACATTTTTTTATGTCCATCACTTTCTTTTCACTTGATAATAACTAGATATCTACACAATGTTTCTTTTGTAATATATTTCTGTTCATGGTAATGCCCCATCCATTTCTATTTCAAAACCTTATCCTTCTGCCAGCACACTAAAACCTTCTACATTCCTCCTTTCGATTGTGTAAAGGAAAGGGGCTTTGGGGAATGAAAAGGAGACATCGTGCTTTGGAGACTACACACATTTTATGATTTTGGGTTCCTTTTAATTATAACTACTCGGATGTGTAAGATGAAGACACATCACCCATTAAACACTCTCAATTCGGCTTTTTCCCACTTTAGTCTTTAAAATGATCAATGGGATTTTGCCGGCAGGTCTACCTGTATCAATCATTTTATAACACATTTTTTTTTGCAATACTAATCTTCTCTTGAAGTTCGTTAGGATACGAAAATAAAGAGTTATACTTGATCGATTTCCTTTCTTTTTTCCTCTTTTTTTTGAAGATCAACCCTTAGTTGTGTGACAGTACCTTTTTTGAAAGTTCAATTTTCTAACTAATAAGCAAACAAAAAGAAAAGGAGAAAAGGAAGAGGGGATAATGCTACATTTGGAGATCATGTTTTCCTGTATAAATTAAAAAGCTTTTTTCTGTGCCTTTTGGAAAGATTATTATTCTCTTGATGTATATACTTACTTTTGTTACTTTGCACAAGTTTATACCATAACCCTTTAAGATAATATATAAACCATAGATATTGAAATTATATGCATTTTTCCTAAACCTTTTTGTGATGTCCTAAGTCTTAAATTGTTCATGTGAAATTAGGGTTTGGCTTTACAAATCTGTTGTTTCATCATAAGAATACACAAGTACAGTTCAATAGAGAAGGCATGGGAATTATATAATTTTTGGGTTTAAAGTATTCCCTTGAATTTGTGGTAAAATATAAAATGATATTAAATCTCTTGTACAAGTGTTATTGTCCTAAGTAGCTGGCATGATCTTGAGTTTTTAGATGTCATTCATAACGTCATGAACACTAACTTTTTGTTTGTTTTTATTTGTTTTATTTAGTTTTTCAAACATTATCCTTTGGGACAATGCTATATGCAACAATATACCATTTATTTTTCGGGGCCAACGTGTGGTGGCATTTACAGCACTTGGCCTTTGGGTTTGATTTTATTCAAATACAATTATAAATGAGGAAAGCGATAGAACCCCAGAATTCTCTGTTCTAGGATGAAACATCAATTCGAGGAGCGTCTTTGGCTCTCAATTTCACAACATTCATAGAAAATAATTACCTCCAAAAATAAATAATCCAAAATTCGAATTCTTCCCTAACAATTGTACTAAATTGCATATTATTTTATACAGCGCACGCTTTGAATACAATTGTTGTTTTTATGAGATTTTGGATTTTCTTATTATCATAGGTGTTGTGATGATTTTTATATTAAATAAATGCATTTTTAATTTATTTTAGAAAAGTAAAAGCTAATACAGAGTCAGAGTTTGGTTTAGACCTTTTATGAAGTATTTCAAATGAGTGATGATCATTGATCCTATATATATACTTTGTAATAAATTCGGCTCAGAAATCTATTGGATCTCAAGTGATGGATTAGGTTAGAAACCCTAAACAATTTTTTGAACTCCAATTGGTCCAAATCTAATAAGACTTAGAGACCTGGTTCCGTATCGTGATTGGGTTAGAAGTTATGGCTTGAAAAGCTATGGCAAAACAAAAAAAAACCACTTTCTTTTCTAGTGGTCCAAATCTAATAAGATTTCGACCATAGTTAGTATCAAAAAGACCTCAAACTTTACCTTTAAATAACATTTTTCTAGTTATCTAAAGGCCGAAAGAAGGGTTCTATGAATAGGATAGGGACCTAGAGCCCAGGAAAGTTCCCAAAGAGGGGTTCCTTTCAAAAAATTGGAACCAGAAACCTACCCAGTCCAGTCTTTAGACCCCTATCCAAGAACCATTGATTCTGGCAAATTCACTGGTAGACTGTTACATTCAAAACAAGATTGAATAATCTTGCTTCTGATCACCGACGGAAAAGTGGATAAAAAATGGAAGACCCAGAGTATAGAAAAAGAAAAACTGGAGGACTCCCAGTATCCCCATTTACCTGTCTACATGGAAGCAAGCATTCTGAATAGGCATTCCTTGTTAGACTGAAGTTTGAACTCATTCATTAGTGGTTGATTGCCTAAAAGCCTTCAAGATGTTCCTTTATGCACGGAAAATATTTACATTCTAGGGATCAATCTCTAATCACAATTCCACCTTAATCTGTGCATTCTCACCATCCTTGCCTTCATTCACATTCTCGGCGAGACTTGTTGAAACAATACTTCCACTGTTGTACCCATCTACTAGCAGCTTTCTTATCTTTGATCTCCATTCTGAGCTGTCACTTTCATTCTTCCGGTCATGAACAACTCTGTCACGGTAGTTGACCATTGTTCCCAAGCCAGTATTTGGTATCCAACCATACTCCATTAACACCTTTGCCTCGCCTTCAGTCAAGTCTTCTCCAACCTGAACCGAAGATCAGATGCAGATACTTCAATGAAAACATCTCATTGTATCAATTAACCTAGAGATGGAGTCAGTTCTGCTTCCCTAGTCTTCAAATCACACACAAAATCTATCAAATTGATGTTCTCAATTCTTGTATTCTGTATTACTACATTTTTAGAAAACATAACCCATGAAAAAAAGGATATTCAATGTATTCATTTTTCTGCAAACACACTAAGGAAAACTCTGGCAGAAAAAGAAAAAAAAAGGTCTTTTGAAACTCTAGCAAGTTGGTTTTCCTCATGCTTGACAAAAGCAGTCGAGTTTTAGGTAAGATACAAGTAAAAACTATAATCATGAACTTAGAGATAAAACAACTTTTAAGGAAAGGAAACTAAGCAAGGAAAATGAAGTTATAGCCCAGTTATCCATAAAGAGCTCTGAGCATATAACAATGACAAACTCTGACACAATTGAACAAATAGTCAAGCATATGGACTGATAAAAACCAGATTAATATTCCACCCTTTTTTTCTGTATTCCAAACTCATTTTTCAGAATATAATTTGAAACATTCAATTGAGAATGGAGTAACATTCTCATGGGCGTATACAAGCTGCAAAGCCCCATAGAATATCTATGATGATTTTCAATTGATCTAAAAGAAAATGTATACCCAAAAAAAAAAGGAAAACTAATTTCTTATTTTTCAATGTGAAAAAAAACAACAAATACTAGTAATAACATACAAACAGCCTTCACGAAATAAGACTCAGTGCTTAATAGAATCTTAATTCTGAAAAGCCCAAAAAAATATCATATTTGTGATGACCTCAAGGTAAGAATTTCACATAGGCTTCTTTCTTATTCTATTTAAATAAGAATACTCATAGGCTTCCTCCATATCCCCCGAAAAGATAATCTACACACTAGACTAGACTTTTGAGCAACAATGAAAAGGAAATAATTTATCCATCTACCAATTAGAAAACAAATACATTTTTAAAACATAATAACAAAGCCTTCTCACACTTTGTGGTTATCTAAAAGTACCAAACAAAGCCTTTTCCTCATCTCCTTCTAAATTGGTGCTACTGCCACGTTTCTGGACTTCAATTTTTAATCTTAGCCTTTTAATACACTCACGCATCTATTTTGCTATTCTCATCTCAACTACACCCCATCTTTTGTGTATGCTAATACTTAACAGCTGAACATTCATGGCCATTGTACATTTCATTGCTGTCATATAGAATTTTCCGTTGAGTTTAAAGGTTTCCATTTCATACAACAAACTAGGATCCCATGGTTGAATCTTCATCAGTTTTTTTTTTTTTTATAATTGGGGGAGGAGGGATTTGAACCCTGCTCTTTAAGCAAAGGGATCATGCACCAACCAATGAACTAAATGCTCGGGTGCTTCATCAGTTTTATCATTCTCCTTATCCAGAATCAAGATGTTAAAACTTGTTTTGTGGTATATTATAATCTCCAATTTAACTAAATAAGCAATTTACAAGTTTCCTTTTAACAATGTTATAACTTGTCATTCTGTAGTTATGATAGTAAATTATATATTGCTCAACAAAAACCAAGCAAAAATTATAGAATTTATAACACATAAATCCATTTGCCAAGAAATCCAACATTCTGACCAAAGCACTAGCAGTTATCAAAATAAAAGGAATGAATTATTACCGACAACGGTTTATTCTCAATCAGCGTAATCCTGCCACAGCTAGTAAGCTTCATGGCAGTCACCAATCGCCTGACCTGCCAGTCAATGGGTAAGGAATCTAACAGCTCAAAAAAGTATGTTGCATAACCATATTCCGGGCGTTCTAGGACTATTCTGCATTCAGGTCAAAATAAAATATCAAATCATCCAAAATAATAAATAGGAAAAAGCAGAGTTCAAAACATAATTCATTTTGCACATTATTCACCTGTGATGTCTGTTAAAGACAAATATAAATGATTGAAGATCTCGGCACCAACCCCATTCAACTGGCCATCTACGAAACTGCAGATACCGGGTCTGAAAGAGCAGGAAAAGATTAGAAAAAGTATAAATTATTCAAGCAATTATTACTGACGATAGAGAAACTTATTATCACACAGAGATTCAAGATATTTAAGTCATAGAAAGCTTTTTACCTGCTCCACAAGTGAGAATAGGCAAGCCAAGCAATAACTAGGTTTTGAGCCCTTTGTGCATCGAAAAGGGCCAAACTTCAATAAACAGCTGCGCTGAGAAAGTAGCTGCAAACATTATTAATATAAAGGTACCATCAGAATTCAATTAAAAGGAAAAGCATCTTCATCCAATGTGGTAAAAAAACTTTTGGAAACTAGAGAAATCTGAGTTTATAGATAATTAACATCCCTGCTCAATGCTAATTAAAAATGTTCAGACAGTCTTATCCTTTACATACTGTCAAAGAGAAGCTACAGAAGAAATAATTAATATAGTGTCCATTTTAAAGTTAGATGAAAACTACCAACTTAAAATTGTCTTTTGAACAGTAGGTGCGGTTCTTAAACCCAAATAAACCATTGACCAACTTACACCCATCTTTGTGGTATGATGTGTACACGCATGCATAAAAACATAAAACAAAATAATTGTATAATATTTTTCGCAGGCAATTCAAACTGATCCTAGCGGATCAAATTTATCCATAGTAGAACACCAAGTATTTTATAAAAACAACAAACAAATTTGAACCACAAATCATTTTCAGTTCTATTTGGCTTGAGCTATTTCTACTAATTGATTTAATGCTGCTGGAAATTATTTCAAACCACTATTATTCATTTCATTAAGTTTTTCTCCCAAACCAAAACCATGTCGAACTAATGCGGAGAAGTGCAAGATCACAAGTTCTTCCACGTGTCCAACTTTAACACTACTACTCAATTCATTAGAGCCCTTAAATAAGCAGAAAACAAATTGTCTTTACATTTTGCATGCAACTTATTCAAATAGGAAAGTTCTCAGCAATGATTGGGGAATAATACCATTAATCTATTTATAGTGATAGTCTAGCTCCTTATTTAAATTCAATGAAGTTACAACTTTACTTGGTAGCTTATTTATAGATAAACCAAATATTAGCTCTTAGTTTTTCAAATTTTTGCAAGTATCTTTAGAAATTGATCAGTCAGATCCCTTTGAATTAAGCAACAAAACACACTGAAAAAAAAAACAAAAACAAAACTGCACAAAATGAGTATGAAAAGCAACAGCAAATGAAATTCCGATGTCATAACCCTTGTAAACCTTTGTCATCACAGCTTCAAGCTCTGAGAAGCTGTCTTCGTCGAATGATTCATCTAAGGCATCATCACTCTGTGACTCCCCATAAAGCTTGATTTCATCAACTGACACACCTTGATCAAGCAAAACCTGGAATTGAAACATTTAAGTAACCAGATGATGAAAATGAAGCCCTAGTAGCTTTAAAGTACACAAACAACCAGCCATGCAGACAGTACCTTGAGAAGTCCAGGTGCATCTTCCTCTAAAGCTGTTTCAACTGAATCCCTGCAATTAGTTTTCACAAGCAATAAGTTCCTGAGACATCAATTACAGAGAAGCACAATTCAAAAACAGTGGGTGCAACTAAAGGGCAAAACAGATCCTACGTGGCAGTCTTCTTTCTTTTCCTTCGATGGTGTACCATTATTGGTTTGGCAGACTCTGAAACAATGGGGATAACTCCAAAGGCAGCAGGCCCAGCTTTCCTCAAGCACTCAAAGTTCTTGGAAGCATTAAATTCAAAATCCTCAATCGATTTCAGCAGCTTCATCCGATCGCATAGTAGCATATGGTCTATCCCATCAGAGATGTCCTCTTCACACTTCACTGATACCATGTTACCCAAAGTGCTCTTTTCTGGATTTTGAAAGTTACTGCAATCCAGTTGTTCAACTTTGACTTTGACAGAAGTATTTGGAGTTGAACTGTATATATTATCTGTTCTTGTAGGAGCAGAATCATCTCCATCACGTGCCTTGAACTCCATGGATGTTCTCTCAGAGGAATATATTATGCTGCTTTCTTCCTTTCTATTTCCTGACCTAGCTGCTTCAGTCCCTACACAACAACCAGGTAATAGTGAATATTGTTTATCTGTAACAGACAGTGCACAAACAATACAATTTGATGTACCAGTTGCGGAAGTTCTTTGGAGATCAGAAGCAGTCCTGGTAGGAATGTCATTAAATTCATTTCCAGCCAACCAAGATTCTCCATCAACAAATTGAAGCTCTTCTTTGATCCTCCCAGCAGAGTATTCCAAACTAGATGAACCATTTGCAGAACAACTAGAAAGATAAGAGGCATTTCTTATAGGAATGTCATTAAATTGATTTCGAGCTATCATACATTCTCCATCAGTGGGCTGAAGCTCTTGTTCAATTCTCCCGGCAGAGTATTCGATAAGATCTTCTGCCAACCCCACAGAAGTACCCTATGTACCATTAATTAAGTTATATAAAAAACAGAAAATAGAAAAGAAAAAAAAAACAATTCAAAAGGGTGAAGGAAGATGCTTGAATATAAGCATACACCATATATACCCTAACAGCAAGGATCCACACATCAACCATGAGCTAAGAAATCAAAGTTCAGACTTCAGAGTAAAATTATCCTCAATTCAACAACTGTAATCAGTAGAAGAGACATTTGGCAAAGAGAGAGAGAGAGAGGAAAAAACTCGTTGCAATTTCTATTCACTATCCAATCCTTTTATTCATAAAAGAGGTAGTGGGTAAAGAAGAAACTACAAAGGACAATTGAGACAAATTGAAACAAAGTTTTCCCATAAAATTGGTACAGACAATGTATAGAAACCGCCATATTCTAAGCATGTTCGGCAGGCTTTGAAGAAAAACAGCGGTTTTACTTCCAACATCAAAAAACACAGATAATTTACCTCTAGAATTGGTTTTGCCAATTCCAGCAAGGCAAGAGAAGAGAAAGCAAGGAAAGAAAAAACTCAGATTTAACTTCTATTCCCCATTTAATCCTCGTCTTCATAGAAGAGGCAAGGTAGTGGATATAAAAAAAAAAACAAAGTACACTACTTTAAAATGGTAAATGAAGGTTTCATCAAACTGGTGTAGAACTACTATTGTGTTCTCGGCAAGATCCTGCAACCTTTGAAAACAAAGAGAGGCCATAGTTCCAACTTCAAAAAAGACAAATTACCTCTAGAGCTGGCTTTTCCAATTCCACCAATTTCCTGCAAATCACACATAAAAATTAACAATTCCTTACCTTGTCCAGAATTCTGGAAAATTACAAAAAAGAACAGAGGGAAAAGAAAATTTCCAAAAAGTACAACATATTAACCCGTGGCCTAACTTGAAATAAGCAATAATTACCAGAGACAAAATGGCACCTTTTAAAAAGCAATTTTCGTCTTTCTTTCAATACAATGTGGTCAAGTTCACCAAATGTAAAGTCACTGAACTTTTTATCCATGGTATTCACAGCTATAACACCAGTATTGGCAGAACTATTTGTATCATCTTTTGATAAACTAAGCAGCATGCTATCAGCACAGTCAACCTTCATAATATCAGAAACATTTGGAGGCAGAAGGACATCAACATTAACTTTCTCCGGCCCAGAAGCATCAGCATTAGCTTCAGTACCTGTCAGCTGGTCTGCTGGACTTCCTTGGCTGTTGCCACTTATAGGCAAACTCACATATTGGCAAGAAGCTTCAACACCAGTATAGGCAGAACTATTTGTATCATCTTTTGATAAACTCAGAAGCACGTTATGAGCACAGCCAACCTTTACAATATCAGAAGCATTTGATGGTACATGATTTGAAGGCAAAGGAACACCAACATTGGTTTTCCCCATTGCTGAAGCATCAGCATTAGTCCCAGTACCTGTCAGCTGATCTGCTTGACTTCCTTGGCCGTTTCCATTTATAGCCAAACCTACATCTTGGCAAGAAGTGGCATACTGAGAACCTTGACCAACTGCACCAGAACCAAAGGGATGACTTTCTTGTGGCAAATCTTGATGCACCTGATGTCCAACAGAGCAAGGAGGGAAAGAGAGAAGGCCCTGCATATACCACTCGCCAATATATATAACATGGGAGAAAAATTAGAAACAAGCAAACAAGAGCAAGTCAAAACGTAAATACACATAACAAACAATAGTTGCCCTCTTTTTCTGGCCACCAATAGTTGCTAATTTTGAAATTCACATGAAATGGCAATACTTTTAGTCTTATATTCATTTGGCATCCAACTTAGAGTGATCTCATTTCAACTACAGAAGATAAAGCTCATGTTGTTTACAAACAGGACATCCAGATGTCCTACACACAGTCCACTCTAGTTCAACAGATGAAGTCACCTAGCATGTTAAGCCATTAGATCAAATAAACTCAACAACCAGAGAGGAAAGAACTTACTTAAACAATCAACCACACTAACAAAGAAATTTCCTTTTCAAGTCACCATTTGGACTTGATATTGATCCATACTAAGTTAAAAAAGTATGCCATTGGAAAATGCACTTATGATACACCATTAGATCTGTTCCTTGTATTTCAACCCTTTAATAACTGAAGGGAAGAGGGTGAAAATGAGAAAAACAGAGGAACAGAAAAGAAGACAAAAAATAGATTCTTTATTGAACATCAAATTCTGGATCAATGAATTAACTCAGGAGTGAATGGAAGTTACAATCACAAATCCCCAACCCTAGAATTCGGGGGGTTGAGAACCGAAAAAAAAAAAAAGCATATGCACACATAATAAACAAAAAAGAACAAATGAACACATCTCTCTCTAGGGATCCTACCCTGAGACATTCTTCCTTCCTATGTCTTAACCATACTGAAATTCTTCTCTTTTCACTTGTCCCCTAAGCCTTAATATGCTCATGCCCCTCACCTCCAAAGTTCAAACTAATATCATAGAGAGTCAGTAATACCAACTCGTCTGCTCCCACCATCGCGAAAGATTTCAAGCATCGATGGACGTACAATTGCCAGAACAATAATCCCCCCAAAACAAACAATTAACAGAAATAAATTCCTCTCATCACCCCAAAAAAACAAATCCTCCAAAAGCAAAGTTCCTAATTTCCTGTGCACCCTTTCAGCCCCTTTTGTTTCGTTTTTTTGAATAACCTCCATTTAGACCTAGGGAGAAAAGGTAAGCATACATCATAACCTCCCATTTCAATTTACAATATGTAATCAAAGCATCATAGGTAAAGTAAACACTTGAATTAAACTTCACAACCAAAAAAAAGAGCAATAACTAAATCAATAATTACAGTCACAAAACTTTAAAATCCCATTTTTATCCACCAAAACTAAAACCAATGAGCAAATTTCGTCACAAAAACTAATATTCAACGAAAGAGAATGGAAACTTTAAGTAATTACCCGGGAACTGGAGCTTCCATCTTGGTTTTTAAATGCAACGGTGCAAGAAAGTAATAATTTTCGCCTTGTTGCTAATGGCACATGTTCAAGCAGCTCCTCAACTTCACCCTCCGGAACGCAGAGACAAGCCATTTTTTTTTCCTTTGTTTAATCAAATCTAAAACAAAAGAGAAACCGCCAGAGAGAGTAATTAAAAGAAAAATATTTAATTTAGGGTTTCCATAATAGCAGGTTCAAAGAAGAAAACGAAATTTCGAGAGGCAAGCGTTTAAAATGGCGCGCCAGTGGGAAACTTTGATTGTCAGAGACAGATAGGAGTAACAGAGAGACAGAGAGGAGGAAGGTTGGGGTAGTTTTTTTTTTTTCTTTTTTTCCAAGCTTTAATTGAAGTGAGCTGCGGACTACTAACCCAACGGGGGTTGGCTATTGGGCTGCGCGTTACAAATCCAAGAGCGATCATAGTATCGTTATTTCACGATAAGCCATATATATTATATGATATAATATTAATCAAAAATAATACATATTTAAAAGTATGTTATATTTTAATTAATAAATTAATATGAAATATATATTTTATTTAAAAATTTATATTATTAAAAACTATGTTGAGATTTAATTTAAAAAATCATCTTTTCAATTTATAATTTATAATCTTTAATTTTGTTAAAAAAATATAATTTTTTTTAATTTTTTATTTTACATGTATAAAATTTTTTGTAATTAATTTTAAAAAATTTTACCATATCTTACAATACGATACAATACTCGATGTTCGATATTAAAAAATAAAATTTTTATATATAATACGTATCTTGATTTAACAACTATAATCTTATCACATATTATTTTGTTTGCTTATTTATTATTTTACTTTAACTTTGATTGTCTTTACCTCAACCAAACTACTTTGCATATAGTTACCAATCAAAATTTAATACAAAGGCAAGCATATTGAAAATAATTGTCTTATCAATCTAGATTACTTGTTACTTCATATGATTTTACTATTGGTTAATGTTAAAAAAAGAGAAATATTATATTTTGAATTATGTGCTTTACAATGAGATTAAAAAGGTACATTATATACAAAGGATTTTTCATGATCTATGAGAGAATTATATTAACAATATCGTCATCAACCAAAATCGCACTCATTTAACCTATAATCTGTACAATTGTTATAATTATATTAATATATCCCTTAAAATTAAAAATAATACAATAGATGCCAAGTTGAGTTTAGAACCGAACTATTGAAATTGACTAGGAAGACTAGCCTCATGATACACCACTTGTTTTCAAACCGACTTGACATTGCCATGGATGCTGTGTTTTATTAGAATTGTGAAATTTGACCCCCAACGTTAGAAACTAAATTTGTAATGGCAATGAATTTAGTTTTAATTGTAAAAGTATTTTTACCTGTGTTTATATACAGTTATGTTAAATTTACTTGTATAATAATCATAATTTTTAATCGCAAGTGTACTAACATTGTAAACATATGTATACTCTAGTGTCTATAATTGAAAAGCCTAGCTATAAGCTATTCCTTAATACATTTACTCATATCAAAAGGATATAATTGCTCGCTTTTTGGGAATCAGTAGCAAAATTTTAACTCATTCCAAAAGTACAGAACAAAACAATTTACCATTATCAAAGGGAGTAAAGGTAAAGAACCTGCTGTGATTGGTAATTCAATTAATCATTCTAAAAAGTAAGGCAAAAAAAGAAATATGACCGTTGAGACCAACCCAGGAATCCTTGGTGTCGCCCCAAAGCCATAGGGTGCTGTTCTTTGTTTGTATCTAAGCAACGGGCACCCCACAAACCCATAAAAACTCTGCTCCATGTCTCAAACACACCACTGAAAACAGGGCTGTTGTTAATAAGTAACGGCTAAATCTGAATACTAAAAGAAAAAAGCTGCCCGGGCCTTTGGGATTGGGTTTTTCTTATCATATAGTCCTTAAGATACTGTCCATTATTTGCTGCAACTGTGAAACAATGTTGCAGATAATATCTTAGCCGTTCATCTTCTGACAATTTTATTACTACATGTTTTACGAGTCATTTGTCTCTCTGTTTCTCTTTGCTTTGCCCCACCTTCTTTTACTTTGGTTTTTTTCTTGTTACCAGTTTCACGTTTATAAGTCTTTGGCTTGTATGTAGCCCTCCCTTAGTCCCTCTCTCTCTCTCTCTTTTATTTTCTTACACCTTTGCCCCATTTCCTTTTACTTGTTTCCAGGTCTTGTTGCCATTTTCCTCATCTCACTCTTTGCTTCCTTTCTCTCTTCTCTCCAGTATAGAGTAATCTTGTTTGTTTGATCAGAATCTTTTGAGGGTGTCTTTTCTATGGCTTTGCTTACTCTTCTTCTTCTTTTGGCAGTTTCTTCTCAAGCAACAGCAGATGAAGGTAAGCCTTTATTTTTTTTTTCTCCTCCTTCCTCCATGTTTGTTTGAGAAGTTCATGTAAAAGGATTTGGCAACTAAGCCTCTGTTCATGAGTTCTTCAAATGCTTTGTAATGGGGGCTCACAGTGTCTAGATGTTCTTCTGTCCTTTTTTTCAGTCATTTTAGTGCTAGAAATTTGATGAACATGTACTGATCAAGTAACTTAAAAGAGTCAAAACAAATCTCAGAAGATGTGGTATGTCTGGCTTGGACTTTTTTCCATTTTATTTTTGGGTTATTTTATCTGGGGAATTTAGTAGGTTGAAAGCATTAAATTACAGAATAACTGAGGACAGAAGGGAGGTTGGGGGGTGTTAAAGATATGGGAAGAAAAAATATATAGGCCCTACACGTCAGGAAACAACACATAACTGATAAGTCCCCTGGAAAGCAAGGTATAACCGTCTGTGAGGGCGCTCCGTTATTTTAATGCGGGCCAGCGATTTTCTCTTTGCATCGTGGAGGCCAGCTTTCATGATAGGGGATTTCAGGAATGTTTGCCCCTCACTTTGTACATATTTTCTACAACTGCATTCTTTGTTGAATATAGATACAAGGAATAGGAAATGAAAACCCAAGACAAAAGGTACCGCCAAATTCCAATATTGTCTCCCAGCTAAAGCCTAGAGATCATTTCATTCTAGACCTTTATATTTTCCAAGAAAAATAGAATCTTGGGTTTCGTCTTGGTAGCGAAAACAGTCAAAAAGTTTAGCGGATCTAGGCACTTTTTCATAGATATTAGAACATGATGTTGGCATTGGAATAGGGAACATACCATGCTCCATCATCTTTAGTTTTTTTTAATCTTTATTATGTAGCTAGCAAGCACCCATGTTATACATTTTATCTAAGGAAAGATTAGATAGATATGTCTCTTTGTTGGAATTCTAGTAAACACGAGGAGTTGGTTGCACCTATGGGGTTGCTTTTGTGGTAAAGGACAAATATGTTATGACAAAAGAATAGTTGGTAAAAAAAAAAAGAAAAAAATCAGAAAATAAAAATAATCTCTCCTCAAGGTTAAGGTCCAAGGTTTGAATTTCCTCTAAAGCATGCATTGATAATGATAAGACTAACTGCATCAGGAAGATGCATTGCTATGCAAAAGATTTGATGAAATATACATGCAACAATTGTAAATGTTGAAGCAACAATTAGCTGCCAAATCAATGTACTAATGGAAATGTGTAGTCAGTAATTCTTTTGGATTAATGTTGTTGCAGATCCCTATATTGGTGTGAATATAGGAACAGACCTATCAGACATGCCGCACCCAACTCAAGTAGTTGCTCTTCTTAAAGCCCAGCAAATCCGACATGTTAGGCTATACAATGCTGACCAAGGCATGCTAGTTGCTCTTGCAAACTCTGGCATTCGAGTTATGGTCTCTATCCCCAATGAGCAAATCCTTGGCATTGGCCAATCGAATTCCACTGCAGCTAATTGGGTCTCCCGGAACATTGTAGCACATTATCCTTCAACCAACATAACAGCAATTTGTGTAGGTTCTGAGGTTTTGACTACTCTTCCTAATGCAGCACCACTCCTTGTGAATGCCATTAAGTTCGTTCACTCAGCCCTTGTGGCCTCCAATTTGGACAACCAAATCAAAGTTTCAACACCTCTTTCGTCCTCCATAATCCTTGATTCTTTCCCACCTTCTCAAGCCTTCTTCAATCGCTCTTGGAATCAAGTTTTGGTTCCAATGCTCAATTTCTTGCAGTCTTCAGGCTCATTTCTCATGCTTAATGTATACCCTTACTATGACTATATGCAATCAAATGGTGTGATCCCACTAGACTATGCACTTTTCAAGCCTCTCCCTCCAAACAAGGAAGCTGTCGATGCCAACACACTTGTCCACTACTCCAATGTCTTTGATGCTATGGTTGATGCTACATACTTCGCCATGGCTTTTCTAAACTTCACCAACATTCCTGTTATAGTTACTGAAACTGGCTGGCCATCAAAAGGTGATTCCAATGAGCCAGATGCAACAATAGAGAATGCCAACACTTACAACAGCAACTTGATCCGCCATGTGCTAAACAAAACTGGAACTCCTAAGCGCCCTGGAATTTCTGTTAGTACTTACATCTATGAGCTCTATAATGAGGACATGAAACCAGGGCCAATCTCAGAGAAGAATTGGGGATTGTTTGATGCAAATGGGGACCCTGTTTATATATTACGCTTGACCGGGTCAGGATCGTTGTTGGCCAATGATACTACTAACCAAACATACTGTACTGTGAAGGAGGGTGCGGATCCAAAGATGTTGCAGGCTGCTCTAGATTGGGCTTGTGGACCTGGCAAGGTGGATTGCTCACCATTGTTGCAAGGAAAACCATGTTATCAGCCAGACAATGTGATTGCACATGCAACTTATGCATTTGACACTTACTATCACCGGATGGGGAAGACTTCTGATGCATGTAACTTCAATGGGGTTGCAGATATTACAACCACAGATCCAAGTAAGATGGCATGTTGTGTCTGCTATATTAATGTAACCTTCTTTTCTAGATTGAAAGCTTACATTGGAAGAAAACTAATTCCAATTTTACGTATTGGTGCAGGTCATGGTTCTTGTCTTTTTCCAGGAAGGTAAATATTTTACCGGTTTGGCTTAGAGTTTTTACTCATTGCATAAGATGAATATGAATCCTTCTCCATCAACTAGCAGTGAAAAACTCATTTAATTTTGGTTTGATGTATGCTGCAGCTTTGGCAGGAATGGGACCATGGTAAATATTACAGCGCCATCCATGAATTCTACAAGTTCTGGTTCACCTGGTCGAAACTTCTATGGCAGTGGAAGTTTGACTAGCATTTTAGTGCTAATCAAAGTGATGCTCTGGAGTGTAATTTTCTTGTAGGCTTGGTGATTGGTATATTTTGGGATCTTTTGCAAATTTATTCTAGCAAGTTTTGGGAGTCGAGAAGTTGGTCACAGGGACTTTTTTCCCTTATTTTGGAGATGGTGACCTTGGTGGGGTTTGTAGGAAGAGTTGGCCTTATTCAATTTTGTACAAAGTAAGGTGAAGCAGCCACAGACCTTTGCTAAGATCTCATTAAATCCTTATTCTTTGCAGATTGGATTTGCATGTTATTATCAAAATCTATCTTATTCCATCAATTACTTTTTGTTTTTTTTTCTCATTTTATACATAAGAAAGGTCAGATTGACATAACAAAGCAACCATCTTCCATCTTATAATCCTCATCCTCCTTTTCAAGAGTTACTAGTGATCATTTCATAGAGCATATTTCTAACTTTATTTCTTAAAATCTATGTATGTGCATTACATAGAGCATATTTCTAACTTTTTTCTTATAATTAAATAAGGTCAATGCCAAAACTTGAATAACACTCACTGAAGGATTTACTCAAAATCTAATCTATATTACCTCTAGAGAGCAATATCATAAGATAATAAAAATATTTAAATCTATATTTATTTTATTTAAATAAAAATATAAAAATTTAATGAAATATAATAAGATAATAAAAAATTAAATTTTTTAAAATATTATATTATTTAAGGGGGAAATGTTAAGCACCCAATCTCATTCTCAAACATAATAAAAAAATTAGCTTTAAAATCTTGACCGTCCAAAATCCGATCTAAAACGGGTTGAACTCACGGGTTTGGGCGGATGATCCAAACCCTAGGCCAAGTCTTGAACACATATCTACCAATTCCGGTAAACCCTAGCTTTGATTTCTTTTATCTTTTGAACTATATAAATCACCCCAACCTAAACCAGCCGAATCCAACCCAATCTTTTCACTCAAACATCACTTTCTCAATAGCATCTCTCTATGATCCTCTGTGTTCTTATAAAACATAACATTAGCAGGATACGAAATGATGCAATATCAAAGGTACTTCTGGACTTGCAGTTTCCATAATTTATTTGTTCTTTCAATGGATTCTTGCTTTTTCTCGTAGGTTCCACAAGTATTAAAATCTGGGTTTTGTGTATTTTTCTGCTTCTTTGCTCAATGATGATTGATATTTGCTTTAACCACACTGAAAACGGAGATCTTGGAGTTGGGGTTTTTAAAGTTATATTCTCTTTGGTTTAAGACGAAGGAAAAATTTGCTATGCTTTTAGTGTTTGGTTTTTGCTTGATGATTCTGTTTTCTAGGAGTTGAGGTTAAGTCCTCTTCGTTTAGACTATGGAAGAAAGCTTTGTCAAGCACTTGAAGTTTTGGCTTTTTTGTTTGCCTTAAACTTTAGAGAGGAAACTTACCTTCTTCTTGGTCTCTAATGTGGAAAAATTTGGCCTTTCAACTGAGAGCAATTAATCCCCTTACTTTTCTTATGGGTGTTGCTTTTCTTGATATCTTTTAAGTGGAAAAGTGTTTATTCTTTTAATTTTTAATATGGGTTCTTTTTTTTTTTGTCATTTGTCTTCTTCTTTCTCATTTCTTTGAAGTGATTTTTCTTTAAAGAAATTTTCATTTGGTTTCTTTATTTCTGACTTGTTTTTAGTGATTTTGTTTATTGTTTTGGGCTGCTTTGTGTGAGGGTTCAATGATTGATTTGCCTTAACCAGACTGTAAAAGAACTGGGAAAATTTTACATAAATGTTTCAATTCTTTCAGGGATTAGAGGTTTTTCTCTGGCATTTGAAGTATGTGGGTATTTTTGCTTATTTCCTTTGGCTTAGATCTTTGAGAGTTTTGCCTTCCAAATAGTGTTTTTAATGGAATTCAGCATTTAATTTTGAGATATTGGGATATGATGACAGCTTAATTGCTGGATAGTATCTGAGGCGCAAGCTTTGAAGATTCATCTTTTGCACGTCAGTCTGATCCCAAATTTCCTCAATACCAACATTTTTCTAAAACGCAAAATAGTAGTCAATAAGCATCTTTGGTTTTTTTTTTTTAAATGGAAAATTTGAAAGGTATTTATTTATATAAGCTGCGAGCTACAAGTTACAAAACTTATATGGTGGGTAAAACAAATCACTCCATTTGCATTTTTGAGCAGCGAGGATGATAACATGGACCCATCGGATTGAAAACTATGAACTAATTCCTAGCATGTAAAAATGGATTGAGAAATAAGTCAATGTGGCTTTGGTGCAAGGGCAGGAGTAGGGGCAGACGCAGAGGCTAAGCTGGATAACAACTTCTCTGCCAGCACTTCATTTGCTGCATCTGATGGATGGAATGCATCCCAAAATACATAGTCCTTGCGTTCATTGCACAATCTTGAGTTTGGCAAGCATAAACCCCCAATGCTTGTATCAACGTTGCAACATGATGTATTAGAAATCTTAAAACCTGAAAAATGAGGGAGAGACACAGAGAGGGATTGAATTAGTTTCATAACAATTAACGAGTAATAGAAGAACGGGCAACCTCCATAGAGACATTTGAAGGAGAATGGACAAAGAATAGGATAAAAGAGGATATACCATAGGTTGAGGGGTTGTTGATCAGGTCAAGAACTGCTGGATATGTATCAGCAAAAATCATCTGTGCATTCGGGAGGCGTCTGTTTAGAGAATTTATCAGGTATTGCACTTGGGAGTTGAATTCCATCACCCATTCATTCACTCTCTTCAAGCATTGGCCTGTTTGCGATTTCACTCTCTGAGACGGAATGCAGCCTAATGGTCCAAGGCCATGGTACAAAACCTTTCGCGCCCCAAGTTGGTAAAGCCTCTGTCATTCGGCAGCTAAGTTTATCAAAACTAGAACTTGTTGGTCAAGAAAACGATGTGGATAATATATAAAACTTTGAAATATCCTAGTCCTTAATTGAAGATTTTAGATAAAAGTGGGTGAGAAAGAGATCTTATACCAAAAGCTGTTGCTCTAAAGTTGTAGTCAAAAGTTCAACAAATTCATCATGTGTATACTGCTGCCCAGCTGGCAGAAAAGGCTGCAAGTAATTGTTTACATAGTCATTACTGCCTGCAAAATGCAAAAGAAAATCTAAGTTTATTAAGGCTGGAAATAAAGAAGAACATTGTAAACGGAAGGAGATATACTATGATTGGCATCCATTTTACTAGTTTTTTTCCCTTTTAGGATGAAGTTTATATGGTTTTCAAAAGCATGAAATTTGTTTGAAAAGGTTAGTTCTGTGCAATTATTTTGACAAAAGGATGCATACCAATTCCAATGAAGTACATGGCCTCATTGCAAAGCTTATTGGCAGCCTCTTCACCTTTTTTAGCCCTGATGATTTCCTTTGTCTTTTTAAAGTAATTTATCTGATCATCAAATGTTAATCTCTGAATCTGCAATACAAAGATTAATAAACAGAACAAAATTAATTCTAAACATGAATAGATCTAGATCAATGTAAATGCTAGGAGTGGAATAAAAAATTTCAATGGAAATTACAAAATATAGCCCTGTGTCATTGAGAATTCCTGCTCCACCAGAAGCATAATTAACACCATTAAGAATTGCATCATCATTTTGTAACAAGGAAAGATAAGGTGGTGGCGATGAACTCCCAAGCTTTTCAGCTACAAATTCCACAAAATCAACAAGGAAAGAAGTCATTAATCTTAAGTAGTTTAGCAGAAGAAGCTAATTTCCATTCTAAAATGTCCCATGGAATTCAGAAGCTAAGTCAAATATAAACTGATATAGTTAGAATTGATACATATGATATCGCCAATGGTTCTTCCGTTTGTGAATCTTCCCGTAGCCTGCTTGCCAGTATAATCAATCCCATACCAGGGATAATCAGACCTTGCTAGAGAATACTGCAGATGGTTGTTGTTTCCAACTTCTGCCAATGAATCCCCAAAAACAAATGTGACCGAAGATGTAGTTGCAGCTGAAGCCAAGGTTCCTAATACCAAAACAATTGTTGCTGCAAAAACCAGCCATCGCTTTGCCATCTTACTCCTTTTGAGTGTTAATGGACTAGCAGACTGTGGCATGGATTTATAGCAAGCTTGCAGGCAATCTGTCAACTTTTTAGTCATGCCCATTTCTCCAAGTTTGAACATAGTAGGTGAGTAATTTCAACCCCTGGAAAATACTAAGGGTGCAAATTAGGCTCTCTAGCTTCTCAGTATGATAAAGGGTGATTGTGTAAGTTTTAGAGGTTATTGGTCTCTGTGTCTAGCAGTTGGCCAACTCACTGCATTAAGTCTTGACAGATGACAGTTAGTTTTGTTAGGTTTTGCGATTGCTGGAACAATGGAATTTGCCCACTCAGACTGGACAGTTAAATTAACATTTAAGAAAAGCAAGCGCACGTATTTCTTCATTTACTTGCTCAACTTGTTGATTAATTAGTGCCTAATGGGTTTGAGTAAAAGAAGCTGCCCTGCCTTGCCTGCCAAGAATGCACATGGAGAAGGAACTAAATAATTTCGATACTTCCAAAAAATAAGAGGACATATGTCTAATTTCTATTGATCAAGAAAAAAAAATACGTTATACGCCAAAGCATTTTCAATCTCTTTTCTATTTTATAGTCTTCTTCTCAAATCAGCGTCAGACAATGCTAAAGAATACGTGAATAACAATGAATGACAATGCATAGCACCACTTCAGATCGATCCTACTGCATCAGTCACAAAAGAATACATCATGCACTATGTATGGATCAACCATGCCCTTTAACATCCAGCAAAAACAAAAATTTTTGGCATGATAAACACAGAATTGACTAACCCCCTCAATCAATATAAAAAGACTAACTCTTCCAGATCTAACTAAATCTAAACTACCATTATTCAGTTTATCAGTTATTCAGCAATGCCTGATATTCTCGCCATATAGTAATTTCTTTTTTGATGGGGAAAGCTTTAGTATTTCCACTAACTACATCCAGTTAATTTCTCCATATAGATGTTAAAAGCTTCAGTTTTCCCATCTCATAAATGTCTTGCAACAAGCATGTTAATCCTGAAAATGATCATAGCTGAACTTAGCAACAGAAGCATAGAAATTAGAAAGGCAAAAGAGTAGAATGATTGAAAGGGTTCCTCCAAAGCTCAGGTAGGAGCACCAATTTAAAAATGAAGTACTAAATTCCTGGAGTTTGGTGAAAAATTTAGCCTCCCAAGTACAGTAACAAAGAACAAAAATAGTTTCATCTTTATTACCAACTCAAGAATAATAAAGCACGTATAGCAAATGCCAACAGCTCAAGTATAACAGCATATGGATCACACCCACTAATAATAAAGCACGTATAGCAAATGTTACAGCTGAAGTATAACAGCATATTGATCACACCCACCAAAATAAACAACAGACTAAGCGTGAAAATGTAAAGAAATCAGGGAAAGAGATGCAAAAGAGACCTGTGAAAAAGCAAAATGAGTTGACCACACCCATCAAAATAAGCAACAACCTAGGCATGAAAATGTAAAGAAATCAGGGAAAGAGATGCAAAAGAGACCTCTGAAAATGCAAAATGAGTTGACCACACCCATCAAAATAAGCAGCAACCTAAGCATGAAAATGTAAAGAAATCAGTAACGAGGTGCAAAAGAGACCTGTAAAAATGCAAGATGAGTTGACCACACCCATCAAAATAAGCAACAGGCTAAGCATGAAAATCTAAAGAAATTAAGGGAAAGAGATTCAAATACGACGTGAAAATGCAAATGAAGTGACCACACCCATCAAAGTAAACAACTAAGCATGATAGTGCGAAGAAATCAGGGAAATAGATGCAAAACAAACAACAAACTAAACATGAACATGAAAAGAAATCAGAGAAAGAGGAAGAAAATAGGAAAAAAATAAGAAAAAAAATTTGGACCATTTCTCGATTTGTGCGTGTCATCCTTGCGCAGGGGCCATGCTAATCTTCTCTGTATCGTTCCAATTTTATCGGATGTCCCCGAAGGGACAAACGACCATCTTGCTTTCTGCAATATAAAAGCTTTAAGTGTTGTATGCACTAACGATGTGGGAGTTCTGGTTGGGTTTCAACTGCTGAACTAGTTCACGTCATCTTGACTAATCCTATGTGAAACCCGAAAATGTAGATGAGAAATTAAAAAATTCCTACAATGTCCTATAGTCACATCCAGATAAAGTTGACAAAAGTAATGACAGCTCCCTTCTCGGTTCGTGTACCTTCTTCAGAGGTATTTTATCTCTTTGAACTTTCATTCATAATTTCACTACATTTATTATAATTTGAAATGGACAGTACAGTATTAACAGCTAAACATAAAATATTTAATTTTTTTTCTTTTTCTATTTCATCCAAAAAGATGTGTCTCAATAAAATATCAACAGTTTGGTTTGAAGTGACACATGAGCAAGTTGAAAAGTCTTTTTAAGTAACATAATGACACACAAAGTAGCAATTAATCTCAATATAATTCATATGCTCACAAAAGACATCATTGTGAGTAATTCGAATAACACTTTAATTATCACAATGAAAGATAGTGACAAAAGAATTTATGATGTCCATATCCTCTAGTAATCGATAAAGTCAAAGAAATTGTAACTTAACATCCGAAAGAGCATGATATTTTGATTCAATATTAGAGCAAGCACTAATTGCTTATTTCTTGCTTCACCAAGAGATGAGAGAATCGTCATCAGAATACCTAGATAGAATAAGAGAAGAATGAGCAGAGAAATGAAGTCCACGAAAGAGTGTACCTTTAACATAGTAGAGAAAACAAAAAACAATTGAAAAAAAAAAAGTAAATGAGGCGCAACCATGAATTGATTGACTAAATGAAAAACATAAGCAATATTAAGTCTAATCACTATGAGATAGACCAAACTCTTAACAAATTGGCGATATAAAGTACGATCAAGAGGATGAGTACCATCCATCGGATTAAGTTCAACATTTAGGTTTCAAAAGAGTAGATATATATAGTCTTGTTGTCAATAATGCTAGCCCAATAAATAAATCGAATGCATGCTTAGCTTAAGAGAGATAGTAGCCATCAAAGTTGGAGGAGACTTCAACCCTAAGATATAACTAATAGAACCAAGATCTTTCATTTTAAAATATGGACTAAGATATTGTTGAAATTTTGCAATGCATGTCTTATTATCACTAATGAAGATCGTATCATCCACATAAAGAAATAGGATAATAATGCCACGAGCAGTATGCTGAATAAATAAAGCAGAATCGTAAAAGTTAGAAAGAAAACCAAATTGAGCAATAGTATAACTAAATTTGGCAATCCAAGCTCTTGGTGTTTGTTTCAACCAATATTAGGTTTGTTGAAGCTTATAGGCTTTATACATGAGAAGGATGAGAATAACCAAGTGGAGGTAATATGTACATTTTTTTCCTATAAATCACCATTGAGAATTGCATTCTTGACATGTTTTTGACGAAATGTCTAACGTTTTACAACAGTAATGGCTAAAAGGCTATGGGTAGAAGTTATGCAAGCCACAAAAGCAAAGGTTTCTTTATAGTTTACTCTTAAGTATAATGAGCTTTATAATGTTCAACATATCCATTTGAGTGTATTTTGATTTTATAAACTCATTTGCAACCAATAAAAGTCTTATTAGGAGATAAGTGATCAACTAAATCTCAAGTATGAGCGTTTTAAAGAGTCTAAATCTCATGATATGAGGTTCATGTGAGATTATAATATAAAAAAATGATGATAATTATGGAAATGGTTTGGAGTTTCTATTACTCGAAACGACTAAGATACTCAAAATTAATTACTAAATACAAGCAAAGACTACATGCATGTATACATAATTGCAATAAGTAATATAGTGATAAATTGAGTTTGTCGATCCCTTGAGGAGCTGATTTACTAGTTGTTGCTAATTACTTAAATTAAACAAGCTAATTTTATCCAAATACTAAATTTTGAAAAATAATTAAAAGTGATCTAATTAACTAATTCTAATCTAAAGAGTGCAAATAACAAATTGAGATGGAAGTAATGGTTTAAAAGTCTAAGATTATGATATCCTTTAATATTTCACTTGGAATGGTGTTTGCTTAATTACTTAATCTTAATGGAAATTGATGCTAATATAGAATCCTAAAACATGTGTAATTCTCCGTCAAGATATTACATAATTGCCTGATTTAATTGAATCGCTATATGCTTATGGGAAACAACTAAATGAAGTTCTTTAATCCTAGGTTCTAAAACTTAACTATGTGTGACATCTAGGCATATGTACCTAATTGCACATTAAATAGGGTGAAGTGTTAAACATCAAAATTATAGCTCTTCCTTTTATATTTTCATAGGTCTAAGAATCATGTCGATCGAAGTTTTGTAGCTCAAGATATGCTCCAATTACTACAATATGGTCTAAGGTCAACTTAAACTAAAGTGTATAATCTTTTACAAATTTGACTTCCAAGTTGATTTGTTCCTTCATCAACATATAGCACAATCAATAAAAAGTACAAACAAGACTTAAATACATGAAAATAAATTCAAATTACATAATTAAACTTCTAGAGTATGCATAAAATAAATACTAAGACAAATGAAAAAAACAAGACCTAAATTAATTAAACACAAAAAGAGTTTAGTCATTTTTAAGCTAAAAAAGAATTTAAGATAACTTTATAAAATAGAGTTATCAGTGGGAACAAGTACAAACAATTAGATTAGATTCTACAAGAATAGGTGCAAGAGCCAGGGCAAGAATACAAGTAAACTCATCAGAACTAGTTGTAGTAGAACTAAATAATAACTCAATAAAATATTGATTTTTTTTATAAAAGGACCTATTATTAAGTATATATAACATATAGTCAAAGTTTGTATTTTTAACTATTTATTTATTTAATTTAGTCTCTAAATATTTCAATTTTGTTCAATTAAATCTCTGTACTATATATTTTCATTCAATTTAATCCCTATGACATAGTTCAGATTTTTTTTTTGAAAATTCTTTTTCTTGATCTACCTTTTTAGTATTGCCGCATTATAATATCAGTACAACATGGCATTATCATATTATTATTCATTATCACATGATATTGCCACATCATTATGTTAGAGTTACATAACATTGCCATGTCAACTCTAATGTTAGTGCTGATGTCATCACCTCTAGCAATAAATATTCACAACGTAAAACAGAGGGATTAAATTGTTTTAATTTTTAAAATCAAAAGATTAAATTGATTATATTTTAAATACGTGGATTAAATTGACGAAAACACATAGATACAAGAATTATTTGAATATTTTAACCATATTAACACCACCCACCAAAATAAGCAACAAGCTAAGCATGAAAACGTAAAAAAGAAAAATTAAGGTACTTAAAACAAAAATAAAATTTAAATCAAAATTTGATTTCTGCGTGTATCATTACCCAGGAGTCATGTTACTCTTCTCTATATCGTTTCAATTTAATCAGATGCCGACACGTGTCGCCGCTGCTTTGTGCTATATAAAAGTTTTCAACGCGATAGTCGGTAACGATGTGGGAGTTCTGGTTGGTCTTCTAAAAGCTGAACTAGTTCACGTCATCTTGACTAAGCCCACATGGAGAAACCCGAAAATGTGAATGAGAATTTAAAAAATGCCTACAATGTCCCACATTGGCATCCAGATAAAGTTGGAAAAGAAGGAAATGACAGCTCCCTTCACGGTTCATGTATGTTGTTTCGTTCCAGAGGAAGGAAAACAAAATCTTGTCCTTTTCTTATTTTCGGGCATTTGGCCTGGCGATGCCACTGCTATTAACTCATCAAGGAGTTATTATTTGCTGCTCAATAAATGTTCGAGCCCAACCTTTATGTACCACTTGTTTTTTTGGCTCATTGTTCCTTCTCTTTGTTCGAATGATAGTTGGTGTAACGTTATTATGAATCCAGCTTAGTACTTGCCATCTTAATTTGAAAAGAATATTCAGGTTTGATGAATTCTTATTGTTTGAAAAGTTTTTGGTGAAAAAATATTGTTTTCCCAAATTTTAGTTTAGGTTGAAATTATTATTATTATGAAAAGAAAAGTTTTGTATTTTGAATTTGATAATAGTGAATGAAATATATATATATACATACGTAAAAACTTTTTAATAATCTAATAGAGAATCAAGTTAATAGGATAACACTTGCATTGATTTAATCTATAATATGTACAATTGCTATCATTATGTTAATACTCTCTAAACCCAAAATCGTATGATAAATGTTAACTTAAGTTTGAAAACTAAAATTTGAAACCTACCAAGTAAAAATATCAACATTTTGTAGTTAAGGTAGTTGTACTCCAAAATTTTTTAAGACATGGGGCAGAAAGGAGAAGAGCTCTGAATCAAGTGCACAACCTCAAAAATTGCTTGCTACAATGCAAGATGTCAAAAAATGGTAATTATCAAATGGATCAAGCATTTTCCATATGTTTCCAAGGTGGAGAAGGTCTTTCAAACATTCAAAGTTGAACAACAGTACAAAGGTACTCGAAGAAAAAGAAAAAGGAAAAAAAATTCTTTTAAAATATACAATTTAACAATATTTAGATTCTCTTATGTTCAATAAGGTTTAGAAATGTATTTGATTTCGAAAAAGAAATGAATAATGAATAATGCCTTTGCCTTTATGAAAAAGATGGACTAAACAAAAAGTTTTCCCAATGGTGGATTGGCATCCAAAAACTTGCATGTTCGGCTTGCTTCTAGGGAAAGTAATACCTACAAAGCCTGATTTGATGAATTAGTATATGCTAATAATTATTTTATTATGTGAATAAACTATTGATTTCAATTACCATGTGAGTGTATATCTATATATAATGAGAATGTAATTTTATTAAAATATATATTCTACATAAAGAAAACTCAAGGGTGAATTGTAATGGTAGTAATTCAACTCATTTTGTTGAGCCCATTTAATCTTAATCAAGATATAATCTGTAAATCAGTAGTGGCGTTTCCCAACTTCACAAACTAGTTTATAATATTATCATGTATTTATTTAATAATTATATTAATTTCTTTTAATAGAATATAATCTAATGAACGCGTGTCAATTGTCTAAATTTACTTTATCTTTGGTAAACAGTTATTCTAGACTCTAATTTAGAGAAATGTTTTTAATATTTAATAACATAAAACGTTAACAGTATCTAAAAGTTTAACTTAATGATATATTCACATATCATGCATCTATTTAAGAATAATTAGACTCGAATAACCTTTCTTTTTTTTGTGCAAAATTAACCTTATAATAAAAAAAGGAAATACAACACTAGAAAAACGACAGAGAATTATAAAGAAGGTAGAAGTTGAAGTTTGCATGGAAATCTATATTCAAGAATTATTCAATAATAAAATAATCTGTGTATGAGAATAGGAATATTTTCCTCTTTCCTTAATATTATTGAAATACCAAAGAATTGGTTCATGCAGCCAGTGGGTAGAAATTCCTGTGGCACGGATTGAACGCGCTTCCTTACTAGAAATTTCAAGAAAAAGGCAAATCTATGTTGAACAAGGAATTGTTCCTATGCATACAATTTACTTTGACGTTTTATGCTTTTTGTTATTTGTTTTATGTTAAATTTTGTTTGAATTTAGAAAAAAAAGGATTTTAATTTATTTTTTTAAACAAAAAAAATCATATTTCATTTAATAAAAAAGCATTTTTACATTTCTTGTGAGATCAGCTGAGTACTTGTGCAATCAGGCTGAATTCCGGTAAAATTAGGGTGGGATTTGAGTATAATTAAGCTTAATTTCGATGAGATTTGAATAGAGATTTTAAAATGAAATTATAAGAATTAAACATGTTTTATTCCCTTAAAAAAGTTTATAGGAAATGAATCAAATCCAATGTGGGAGGAAAGAGACTCAACATTTGATCGCACCGGTTAGGTGTTGATGATAACAAGAATATGCACAAGTGTCAACAAATGACAACTAATATCTATCCATCTTATTCATTTATTGTCCCCACTCTCTTCTCCTATATATGACAATAACTTATTAGAATTATGGTTTATTGTTTTATATTCTTTTCGAAAATATTTTATCTATTTTCTATACTTGTATAATCTCATCCATAGACAGTCCTATAATTAGCTTTTATTTCATGTTTAAATTAGTATCCATAGCAATTTTGTTGATATATAGTATACCATGTTTTGTAGTTCCATTACATCAAGGAATTAGTTTTAAAAAATGCTTAATGATTTATTTATTTTTCCCTCTCTAATCTAATAAATCCCTCCCTAATAATTAAAAAAAAATTCAAACTTGAGATTTTTTAGTTAAAATTTAAACTTTAAATGCTAAAATTGTATGATTTGAAAGAAAAAAAAGTGTTTTATTAATTTGAATTGTATCATCTACTATGATATATTAGTATATTATGTCAACATTACGTGATATAATATGATAAATTATGTTTTGATTAATAATTGTTAGTCATAAAGTTTTAATTGAAAGTAAAAAAAATATTTACATTTTTTAAAATATTATATCTTTATAATAAAATTATCACTAAATTATTTTTTAAAATAAAGTTTATTACTATTGACTCAATGATGTTGTAATGGTACAACATATCACAGCATCAACAAAGGTAATTAAATGATCAATTTGAAAAAGAGGTCGAGAGTCGGGACAGAAAGTTAAATGCTAGTTAAGTAAAAAAACTTTAGTATTACATGATATTATTGACGTTTTATTTTTCAAGATTAGTTAATTATTTGGTAAACCTACTCATTCATAAATAATAATAATAATAAAAGTTATTCTTTTTATTTTTTTCAATATATAT
>NW_018397269.1:704046-752227 GCF_002168275.2 Theobroma umbraticum
ATATATAAGTTGTTTTCACTGTAATACCTATTGTATCTTGATAACTTCTTTACTAATAAATATAAGAAAATATGTTTGACAAATAATAGTTTTGACAAGTTGTTTAAATAGGGAAATGATATAGAGTTAATATGGTAGTCGGAATAATTCAATAAAAATTATATTATACATTATCTACGTCCATATGTTTATTATTATTTTTGTTTTTCTCATTTTGAATTTCTAATGGTTTAACACAATTATTAAAAAAAGCTAAAAATAGTTAATAATTAATTCGAAAACGTGGTGCTCAGAGTAATTCAAATAAGATACGGAAACTTATTATATTTGCCCACATAATTATATTTGTCTCTTTTTTCATATTTCAAAAAAAGAAAAAAAGGAAAAGAAAACATGAACCTCGCTGAAGACAAGCAGCAATGCGAGAGTTGGACCAAAACAAGAAATAATCAAACAGTAACAAACTCACCGCCTCGTCAAAGCTGAAACTCGAGAAGTTGAGATGTCCAAAAAGGACCAAAACTAGCTCAGCTGTCATCTTCCCCCCACACTTGTACCCAAGCCCCCTCCCCCACGTGAGTGCTCCCTTTCGTTTCCGAATCTTCTTTCTCATGTGCTTCTCCTCCTCTTTCTGTCTCTAAAACCCCCCCTCCCCTCCCTGGCTCTTTTCTAAGGATAACAGCTTAACAGCTATAACCAATTCTCATTCCGCAGTAAATGTCAGTGTCTTGCGGTGTTGAATGTGTATTTCTGCTCGGCTGTTCCCGTTGGGCATGGAAACGCTGCAACTACGTTGGTTCAGACGACAGTGAAAGCTGGCCATTAGCTACGCCCGACGAGTTCGAACCAGTCCCACGAGTCTGCCGTTTGATCCTAGCCGTCTACGAAACTGATCTCAAAAACCCCCACCACCAGCCCGAAGGCGGCTACCGTCTCAACCCAGACTGGGTCTTGAAACGGGTCACCTACGAACAGACCAACGGTCGTGCTCCCCCTTACATCATCTACGCCGACCACGACAGGAAGGAAATCGTGTTAGCAATCAGGGGGCTCAACCTCGCCAAAGAAAGTGACTATAAATTGCTTTTGAATAACCGCTTGGGAATGCAGATGTTCGACGGGGGTTATGTTCATTACGGGCTGTTGAAATCGGCGGTTTGGTTGTTGAATGAGGAGAGTGAGACGTTGAAGAGGGTTTGGGAAGAGACAGGGAAGGAATATGAGATGATTTTTGCTGGACACTCGTTGGGGTCCGGCGTGGCAGCGTTGCTGACGGTTGTGGTGGTTAATCACAGGGATAGGTTGGGTGGGATTCCGAGAAGAAAGGTTAGGTGTTACGCGGTGGCGCCGGCGAGGTGTATGTCACTTAACTTGGCTGTTAAGTATGCTGATGTTATTCACTCTATTGTGTTGCAGGTGATTTTATGTTATCTTTTTGTTCAAAATTTTCAATTGTTCTTTTTATTTTGGTTCTGGGATTTTGTTTTGATTTTGAAATCTTTGATTTGTTATCAAAACTTATAGATCTTATTTGTTGATAGATCGATAGGTTATTCTATATTTAATAGGAAAGGAAATAGGAAGAAAATTTGTTTTTCCCTTGAGAGAAAATAGTTTATGAAATAATTAATATTGGCTCGATACGTTTTCTCTTTCATCTTTCTCTGTTACGGAAGGGTTACACGTTGAGGGAGTGGAAATGTGCAAATTCACCAAATTTCCATAATTCTTTCTGTTTCCTTCCGACCATAGTTTTCCCTCTGCCTTTTCCTTCCATCTCTTTCTTCCTTGCCTTCTTTCCCAACTATCAAACACAGAATAAAGGTCTATGTTTTGCCCCATATTGCTGTGTATCCAGAGCGGAGAAAGCAGCAAAATGGTCTACTTTTTTATTTGACGAGTGACATGGAAAGGAATAAGTGGTGACCACCTTCCAGGCAAGGAAGAATGAAATGAAATAATAACTTCATGTTAGGGGTTTGCGAAATTTGTTTCATTCTAGTTACTTTTGTTCATAGGCTCTCAATTTTGGTTTCTTTCTCGCTTTATACTTGATGATTTAGCTTTCCCTATGCCTTTTGTTTATTGATGCTGCACAAATACCTTGTTTTTAATGAATTTATATTGTTAAAATCCCCTTAACATGAAAGCTTATTGTTATCCAGGATGATTTCTTGCCCAGAACAGCCACCCCCTTGGAGGATATATTCAAGTCAATATTCTGGTCAGTTTTTTTCTGGTTGTATTTGCATATTTTTGTTTATCATTCTTTAAGAGCTTCCTACGACTACTTAGTGGATTGAATTGTTATTTCACTATTATTATCCCTCAAACCAGGCCTTAATGCTTTGGACAGTTTGCCCTGCTTGTTATTTCTTGTTTGCTTGAGGGATACCTTCATACCAGAAGGTAGAAAACTTGGAGATCCAAGAAGGCTTTATGCACCTGGACGAATGTATCATATTATAGAGAGAAAATTTTGCAGGTACCAACATTCTCAGACTCTTGGTTCTTCTTGATATTTACATCACCTAATGCATTGTCTGAATGTTTCAATGACTTTGTTGCTCTATAGACAAAAATTCTTTTCCCCCTTCATGCTATTTTTTGGCCATTTTCAAGCTTAGATTTGTTTCTTATAGAAAATAAGTCTAACTATCGCTCTCTCATTTCCATTTGTCCTGCTCATTTAAAATTTCTCCCTTGATTGACTTCAAAGTTATTACAATCTCATTAATTTGCCATACAACCTAGAGTGGTGTGCTTTGTATGCTTTCCTTTAGTTGTGAATGGGTTTGAAATCGGAAGGTTCCAACCCATTGTTTATAATTATATCTTAAATTATCATGAAGTATCTTTTTAAAGGACATTGCTCCATCATTGATGCAGTTAGTAGTTGTGCTTCATTTGATATGATACTAAGTTACCATGTCAATGGCATCTGTAGATGTGGGAGGTTTCCGCCGGAAGTCAGAACGGCCATTCCTGTAGATGGGAGGTTTGAACATATTGTCTTATCTTGTAATGCAACATCTGATCATGCAATAATCTGGATAGAAAGGGAAGCAGAGAAGGCTGTACATGTGAGTTTTTCTCCTTTTTGGTTACCATTTAAGTTTCTTGGTTGTACAATGGATTATTGATCAATCGAAGTGGAAATAATGTAGTTCTCTGATAGTGCTTCCCTTATGTAATTGTCAATCATAAAAAGAGAATATTAGTTCATGGATGATTTTGAAGACATCTCATGTTAAATGAAACTTTTATATTGTATTTTCATAGTTTAGACTACGTTGGTTCTTTAATGTTTTAGCATTGTCAGTCCTCAGTTGAAGTGGATTGACTAAGTCAAATTTTCTACACACATCTGTTCTTCGAAAAACTATTTTAAGTAAAATGAAGGTGTGGTGGCATGCAGTTATACCAGTACTCTAGTAATTTTAAGTCGTTTAATTTTTTTTTTCTTTTCATTCCTGCTTGCGTAATGCTTTCAGCACTTGTTCCAGTGCTTAATGATCTATAGTTGAGAGAGAGAGAGAGAGAGAGGTTTTCTTGGATTTACCAGTTGGGCATATATGCTTTGCTCATGTGTTAGTTTTGTGAAATCAAAATTGGAATTCATTATGATGAAATTTTCCAGCACATTGTCTCATATACCCTTATCCCTTTCTGCCAATGATGGTTTCATCAAACCAATGTAAAGGCGCAGTAATCAAATTTGCAGCTCATAAGCTTGCCTTTAATGTCTTGTCTTGATTAAACTTTTTAACCTGTCAAACATTCTAGCAGCATTAGCCTAACTGTTGGTTCCTACAGAGTATGAGGGAAAAAAAATCAGAGACGATAACTGTTCCCCCCAAAATACAGAAACTGGAGAGGTTGCAGACCATTGAAAAAGAACACAAAGATGCATTGGAGAGAGCTGTCAGTTTGAATATACCTCATGCTGTATCCACGGCAGATGAACCTACAGAAAACAGGGAAACTGAAGCAGAGCTTGCTGAAACCAACAAAGTAGATACCCCAGAAGCCAGGTCTGAGTCAGGTTCTACAGGGACTAACTGGGATGAGGCGGTTGAAAAATTGTTCACACGGAGTGAGTCAGGCACCCTAATTCTAACGAAGGAAACTCATACCCCCCAATAGCCAAATCTTTTCCTTTACCCACATTTCCATTTTTTTTTTGTCATTTTCCTCAGCACTGCTGGTGATTGTATAATTTGAGTTTAATCTTTTGGGTCCTTTTCTTTTTCTCCCATTACCAATATTTCTTGAGTTTGTATATTGTGCCATATAAAATGGTTTTTATCTTTCACAGTTACATGTAAAATACTGGGTTTGTCACCCATTGAGATAATGTTACTACCATTTATTAAAACGATACACGTCAAATTTTAGATGAGAACAGCTTGCTTTATGTAGGTTAACCTTATGTATAACATTAATATATGATATAAGGAAGTAGTGCATATTCTACAACCCGAAGGAGAAAGTACAAGTCGAGAGCCATGCTTTTGCAAAAAAAAGAATAAAACCAAGGTCTAAACAAGTGCGAAGGGAGGTAGCAAGAGATAAAGTTTCCAGCTTGGAGCTGATGATGTCAACGTCAGTACTTCACCTGGTATAAAACTTAATACTTTGAATGGCATTTCATGATCATGATCAAAAAGTTTTCTCTCATTCGTTCTGGAAAATACTTTAGATTGAGCTTGAAACATGAGAGGCATCACTTTTTTGTATGCACTGAGTATACTACTCGAGGATTGAATAGTAACTATCAGTTGGGAGCAAAGCTTTTTCCTGGTGTGTTGCCATGGAGTTTCCCATCATAATTTCCCATACCAACATAACTAATAACATGTGCACTATCATTATGGCTATGTTCAATTCTGCTTCCAAAAAGACAAGTTTTAGGGTTTATATTTTCTATTTAAAATTGAATAAAATTTTATATGTTAAAGAAGTTGGATTAAATGTTAATATTTACATATTTAAAATTTGAACTTTAAATCTTAAAATAGAAAAGTATTTAGTCATATTATAAGAGTTTATTTAATACTAAAGTTTATATATTCAAAAATTCAGAAAATTTCAATTTCATAATTTGAATGACTTAAACTGATATTTTTATTTTTGTTACTTTATTTTTCTGTTTAATTATATCAAGAGAAGTTATTGAATTCTTTTATCTTAAAATGGAAATTATTGATTAGTTTATTTCCCCTCTGTTTCCTTCTTATTTTCCCTTCCCTTTTCTTTCCTCTCATAGTCTACTCCCCTCAAAACAGACCCCATAATTTTTTTTTTCATCACATTCTGATTTGGCTTACATTTGGGTCTAATCTTTCCCTCAAATTTCCCATTTTTCAGCCATGAATTCACTTAACATCAACTCAATTTTCCTCATATCAGCAATTTTCCGCGTGGGTTTAATCCTGTATGGAGAATGGCAAGATGCCCATATGGAAGTTAGATACACGGATGTAGATTACCTTGTTTTCTCAGATGCCTCTTCTTTAATGGCTTCTGGTCATTCTCCTTATAAAAGAACTACTTACCGTTATTCGCCTTTGCTTGCTTTTCTTTTAATTCCCAACTCTTTTCTTTCTCCTTCTTGGGGCAAGTTTCTCTTCTCAACTTCAGGTATACTTAGTCTTTTACTTTAATTGTAGCTTATAATTTTACCCATTTTATCTTCAATTAGTTTGCTTTGCATTTTTCTTGCTCTTGTACTTGGGAAGGTCTTGTTGGAGATGTTGATTTTTTAGCAAAAAAAGAGGTGTAGATTGTGAGAAAATAAGTATTTTGTTTGAAATTTTTGTTACTTTCTGCTTGCTTTTTGATAGTATTTGCCTTTTATTTCATGATAAGTTGCTATAAAGGAAAAGCAAAATCGTAGTAATTAATTGAAAAATGAATAGTGTGATCCTATTTCTACCTAAAATTTGGGTTTTTCAATGCAACTTTGCAGCTTTTGATTACATAGAATTGAATGTGGGCGGCAAACTAGCCTCTTGTTAAATTTTTTCTTATATGCTCCGCACCTTATGTTGCTAATCACATAATGGCTTAAACAAGTTCAGGGCAAATCCTGTCCTTTGGTTGATTTTATACGAAAGCAAAAATTTAGTGGGGACATTAAAATATGATCCATTTACATGAAAAGATCATAATATATCTCTTTTCCAAAGGTCTTACTGGTTAACTCTTTTCAATGCAAACTATCATAATTCTGGATTTAGATATGAATGTAGCTGTTAGAAACAGAAATCTAACAGAAAGCAGTTTTTATTGTGAGCTTTGGTTCTGATCCACATTTTTGCAGATTTACTTGTTGGGTTGTTTATCCGTATCATATTAAAGCAGCGTAAGGTACCTGAAGACCTGTGCACGTATTCTGTGTTGTTATGGCTTTTCAACCCTTTTACCTTTACAATTGGAACTCGAGGAAACTGTGAACCTATTGTTTGTGCCATTATTTTGTGGATTGTTATCTGTCTTATGAATGGTATGTTTTCACTTCCATAAATTTATTTTTAAAAGTATATAGTGTTGCTGTTTCCCGTAAGTTAATATATACAAGCATTCTTTTTGGTATCTTATGTAGTTTCTCATAGATGTGTCATAAAATGGGGTTGTATCTTTCTTCATCAACTGCTAGGTTTGCCACTAAATCATTGTAAAGTCGACTCAATGATACCTTACCAAATGGCAAGTGGTAGCTTATAGGCAAATTCTTACAATTATGTTGTGGGTTTCAGTCTCACCAATTGTCACTGGGGAGACTCAAAACTTGAGTCCCATGCTAGTTAATCTTGGGTGTCTGGCGTTCTACCTTGACCTCCATAGTAGACAGAACACTGGATCCGGCTTTAGGTCAAATTCATCTTGATGGAGTGCCAACAAATTCCTTTCATTTTCAGGTCTGTCTTGGTTCTTCCTGGTTAGCTTCTTACTATGTAGGGATTGCTGTGGTCAAGGCTAGTCTGGCTTCTAGCCCTTTAAACCAGCCAAAGAAAAAATTGAAAACCTTGACAGCATCTTAGTTGCTCAGCTGATATAAAAAAAGTCCTCTCAAATTGTCAGTATTATAACATTGGCTTTAAGATAGTCTCAATTGCGTAAACATCTCTTGGGAAGTTTGGTGGTTGTCAAAGATGACATTGATATTTGAATTATAAGTGTCTCAAAGGCACCACCATTTCTATGATTTCAGTTGTTGTGCGAAATTGTAGGATCTGGTTTACGATTTTGGAGAGTGCTAGACTTGCACTGCTCTGTTAGTGGCAAGGATTTACTGAGATAGCATTTCAAAATGGACTGCTTACTTGATTTCCATTGATCTATCATTCAGAAAGTGAAGAGTTGGGATATGGAGTGGGAAAGCTAAATTACTTCACCAGTTTCTATATGTTACATTTCAATATCCAATGCAAATCTTATGGACAATGATCAGGCACTGCATTAAGAAGAGTTCTGTTGTTATGTAATTATTAAATGCAGTATATTGGCCTTTAAAAAAAAAAAAAATGCTGTATATTGGTATCTGGCTCTGTTGATCCCATTCGTTCTTTTTTCAGGTAAAGTAGTGCAAGCTGCATGTTGGTATGGTCTTGTTGTTCACTTCAGAATTTATCCCATAATCTATGCACTTCCCATCATCTTTTTTCTTGATCCATGCTTTTTCCAATCTGGTACGAAGCCATTGCTTTGTGATTGGACCTCTGCTCATGGAAAGACTCCTCAAATTAATTCAGAAGTGACCGATCAGTGTGACATATGGCTTGCATTTAAAAGCATATTCACGAGGTCAAGAATTTTGTTTGGTCTGGTTTCAGGGAGCGTTTTCCTCTTTTGTACTGGTTTTTTCTTCTATTTATATGGATGGGAATTCCTACACGAGGCATTGCTCTACCATCTTACCCGCACAGATCCAAGACACAATTTTTCCATCTATTTCTACCATATCTATCTTAACTATGAACGTGAGCTTTCAGTTCTGGAAAAGCTCATCTCCTTTTTGCCTCAATTTATAGTGCAGCTGGTTCTTATTTTCTGCTTCGCAAAGGATCTCCTATTCTGCTTCTTTGTACAGACAGTGGCATTTGTAGCATTCAATAAGGTATGATAATTTAATGTTCCTAGCTTGACTTGTGGAACCTTGACATATCATCATAAGCCATGGGAGAATCAGTTCATTTAATAAAAAATCTGCCCATTACCTCTCCTACCCTTTTCTTTACATGAAATGTTTAAAGTGAGCCATGTACGCATTTGCATTCTTCTAAAGGTCTCTAAATGCAGACACAGCCGGGCATAGCATTGTACTTAACCAATCTACACTTCTTCCTCGTCCTTGAAATCTTCTTTCCTTATTAGTGGAGCCTTTGTGTATTTACACTGGATTTACTCCTTGAACAGGTAATCACTGCACAATATTTTGTATGGTTCTTTTGCCTGTTACCTCTTATTTTGCCATGGAGCAATATGAAGCTTAAATGGCAAGGCCTATGTTGTATTCTTTTATGGATGGGAGCTCAAAGCCATTGGTTGATGTGGGGTTATCTGCTTGAATTTAAAGGCAAGAATGTCTTTCTACAGCTTTGGATGGCAAGCTTGCTTTTTCTGGCTGCTAATACTTTGATCATGATCATGCTTACCCGGCACCATAACTTCTCTCCAGTATTTAGACGGCATGCAGGTTCGAAGAGAGCATCAAAGCGTGACTGAGAAGACGGTCCTGCAACCATGTAGGAGTAGAAATTCTTTTAATCAACAATGGCTATGACATTCTTTAAATTTTTGTGGGGATTTGAGGGTTTAGATGTTGCGGTTCTTGCAGCATAGCTAGTAGAAACAGGCAACAGAGAGTTTGTGTTTTTGATTAGTAACCCCAGCTGAATCCGGTAGTAGAGTAGAGTTGAACCATCATGGATTATCAAACTAAACATATTGATGTATTTTCGTGTTTGTAGGTTATTTTATTATTTCTTACACAATTTATGATTCAATCATAAAATCTAACATAGCAATCATCAGGCTGAAATCAACCTCAAGATTCATTATTTCTTTATTAGTATATGTTCTTTTTGGGTGCTAAGGTATATTTGCATGATTTGTAAGAAAATCTTAAACTCGAATACGCCTCTTTAAGTTTGAATGTAAGGAAATTTTTTTATAAATTATAAATTTTATATCAATAAAAGGTAAGATGAATTTTTTATTTATAAATAAGAGTTTTTTTATCGTTTAATAAATATGCTTTTAAGGATTTATAAAAAAAAAATTAAGATTGAAAATGTAAAATTATAACAGATTTTATATTTAACAAACATATTGTTGTGATTGAAAGTGTAAGTTTGTAACATATCCAATATTACTTAATTAAATGTTCATAAGCTTGAATAAATTTGAAACTTTAATTAAAAATATTATATTCAAATTATTGAAAGATAATTTTTTGTTCAAAATCTTTAGCATATCTCATGGTTTAAGAAACTGTACAGAATTATTTTATTCCTAGTAAAATAATAGCAACTGAAAAGGAATAATGAAATCCCATTCCGATCCACTATGCTAACCAACTAACCAAACAGCCAGAAAATCATCAAAATTTAGGTATGAAGGAGACACAGGTGCGTCTGCCCTTTTTCTAGCCTTTCTGATCCTCGTCCGTTCCAACTCCCAACTCACAACTCTGGTGCTCTGCTCACTCACTCTCTTTCTTTCTTCTTTTACTCCTTCTTTCATAGAGTTGTATAATTGAATGGAAAATATGAATATGGCCTTAGTTTCTTCTTCTTCTTCTTCTTCTCCTCCTCTCAAGTTATTTCTGTTAGGATGCAATCATCCTAATTACACTCTCAAAAACCCTGCCAAAACCCTCCCTTTTCCATCTTCCAAGCTTGCCCCTCGTCGTTCCAGAATTTCCATTTTCGCCCACTCTCACTCTCAGCCTGCTCCTCCCCGAAGTCTCCCCCATATTGGTATATTTTCTTTTCTGTAGGTTTCTTTCTTAATTTTTTTTTTTACTTTAAAAACTTATGATTTGATTTTTTTATTGGTTTTGGTTTTGTTATTGCAGTTTTGAGAAAGCTTGGAGATGAGAGGTTTGCAAGCATTTCTTCTTCAAGTAGTCAGCAAACTTCTTCAGTTGGAGTCAACCCAAATCCAACAGCGCCACCGCCCTCGTCTCAGATGTAATTAAATCACCCTTTCTTTCTTAAAAGCTTTGGTTTCGTTTGGATGCCATTTTTGTTTCTTACTTTTATGCCTTGGAAAATAAGAAAAATAGTGCCTTAAGGATATAAAAGGTATGCAATATATAGCTTTTTGAAGAACTAAAAGTTCTTGTACAACTGAAACTTAAAATTGTAGTAATTTACCTTTTATTTTTTTGGAACATAGTGTGTGATTTTACTTTAATATAGAATAGTTGCATTTTAGTTATATGTCCATTTTTAATCTTTTGACTTTTTAATGTAACTTTTCAGGAAGCCAAAAGCAAGTAGCAACAACCAAACAGAACCTTAATTCTCATGACTCAAGAAATATATGATTTCATTTGTGAAGGAAACAAATATATTTGAATTGATATTTAATTTTAATAATTTACTTAATTCTTAATCAAATTATGATTCTCTTTTTTATGATTTACTTTTACTTTATAGCAATTTTTGAGGAAGCAAAAGGCAAACAAAAAAGAAATAATTGGACAGAATTTTTTTTTGGTGTTTTATGAACATAAATTTCTTTGCTTAGTTGTTTGTCTCTTTATGTTTTGTAGAGGGTCACCGCTCTTCTGGATTGGAGTGGGCGTTGGGCTCTCAGCGCTTTTTACATGGGTGAGCACAAAGGTTTTTTTTGGTGATATTTTTTGTATATTGTTGTAATAAAAATGGTTTCCTTTTGTTACATATGTTGATGAAGTTGAGTGAAATGACAGGTAGCTTCAAGCTTAAAGGTGAGGGTTTCTCTCATATGAGGTATGATTGTATTGTTTTTCCCTTTGATCTGTATGATTGAATCTTTTGTTATAGTTTGGAAGTAGCGTTGGGTACTGCAATGAAGCAATGAAAACTGACTATGGGTAAAATCTATTTAGTGTGCATGCTTTGAATGTCTCCTAGAAATTGAAAGTCTCGATTATGCTTGTTGTGGCATTTGAAGACTGAAATTGTCATGTGAGTGGGGAAACTTTAGATTGGATTGGCTGTTAATTTACCAATTTATTATAACTTGAAGTTAATACCTTTCATTAGTTTTTCAAGTTTTTTGTGTTTGTCATGTACTATCTTAAAGGTGCCTTCTTTTATCTGTTAAATATTATTTTTCTCTTTTGGAGGGTTTATGTTTAGCCATGGTCAGAGTTTGGTCAAGAAGACTAAACAGTATGATATGAACCTGCCCACGAATCCTTAATTTGAACAAATTGTTTGGCTATGTACCTGATTCTAGTTGCTATATATGCTTTGAAATTAAAGAATTAAGGTTGTAATAGATGGTAATAGTTCAAAACAAGATTGGGGAATATAATGTATTGCCCAGAGGGCCCAGAGTTAACCTGCAAAATTGTGGTTTGATATTTGTAAAAAAATTTTCTTTGTCCATCCTAAAGGAAGATGAACTCCTGCATGGGTTCCCAGAGGGTGGGGGGTTTGGACTTTGGAGTCGATGACAAAGTTGTTGTTAATGGAATTATGGATCCAGGATATAAAATTGCCAGTCAACAAGTAAGTAAAGAACTAGTTGTTTTATTTGTGACTCTTAAATTTCAGTCCGATCTCAATTAAATATGTTGAGAAGCTGACCTCAAGGCAGCAGCTTGCCTTGTCATAACCTTTGCAATGGCATAACTCTAGTGTCCCCTGTATTATTGTCAATTTACAAATGTTGAAAATGATAATTTGGTATCCACACCATGTTTCTTGGTTGTCTTAAAGACAATCAAAGCCCTTTCATAGCTTGGTAGATATATAACTCTCTTTCATGGGACTTTGGGTGTGATTGAGTTGTGCCTTAATGTATCTACATTATTGTCATTGTTGTCAGGTCTACTTAACTTTCATTATGTGCTTAAGATGATGCAAATGGCTAAAAGTTTTGCACACAGTGCAGCAGGTTACAATATAACTGTTATTTCTTTGCTTTATGATATTTACCTTGCCATTATTCAGAAATATGCAATGCAACAAGCTTTCAAAACCATGATGGGCCAGATGAATACACAAAATAACCAATTCTCCAATGTCGCTTTTCCTTCGGGGTCCCCATTTCCATTTCCAGCACCTCCATCACCAGGACCTGTCACATCCCCTTCTCCATCTTCTCAACCTGCAGTTACAGTTGATGTACCTGCAACAAAAGTTGAAGCAGCCCCGGCTGCTACTCCAGCAACTGAAGTGAAAAGTGAAGCAGAAACAGCAGAGCCAAAGAAATATGGTAATATAGAACTTTTACTGCTGCCATAAGATGTTATATAATGTGCAACTCTTTCCTTTTTTAGGTAAAGAGGAACAACATGTGGCCCATTCTTGTATAAAAACATTAGCAAACTAATGAAATTTTCTAGTTTCAAAATGATGGTTGTAGAGTCAGTGAACTATTTAATTCATTGCAATCACTGATGTTGTTCTTGAATTGTTTCTTCAAGACTGATGCAAAGTTCTCTTTGCAGCTTTTGTGGATGTTTCTCCAGAAGAAACTGTGCAAAAGAGTGCTTTTGAAGATGCAGCTGAGATAAGTTCATCAAACAATACTCAGTTTCCCAAGGATGTAAGATTTTGAATGAGCTCTTGCTACAAGGCTGTGGTAATATGGATTTATTTCTTTGAAATTCAAAGTATCTATTATGGGAAATTAATTATTCGAATATTGTATGAAGGTTTCTGATAATGGAGCTGCATCCAAGCAGGATGCTGGTGCTTTTGGGGGTTCCCAGTCAACTGGTAAGTAAAGAGCTAGTTGTAACTGATCAAGCTTTTCATCATTTCAAATGAAAGTGAGGAATATTTGGTTTTTAGTTGGCTATAATTGCTGTCTGAATAAAAGGATAAAAAACATGAAGAGTTTCGTGTCAAATGCATCACTTTTAACTCTTGCAGTTATCCCATTTGTTAATATTTTTCTGGGACTATGAGAGATTATAATTTGAACATAAGGAAAAAGAAAAAAACCATTTTAGAGATCAATAAATCTATCTCAAGACAATGGGGGATATCATAAACTGGGTTATGGTATGTATGTTAAAAGAAAGGAACACTAATAAAGGGCAGCACAGGAATAAAGGAGTAAGCCTTAAAATCACAGGATTTGTCATGTGTCCATACACATAATTTTCTTAGTAATTAAGGCTATATTGTTAATGTTCAGCTCTTTATAAAGACATGTATTGATGCATATATTGACATAGCTAAATGGTTGTTTAATTGTTGGATTTGTTACCTCATTGATAAAGATGCATTTCTGATGCCATCTTATATAGTTTGCGCTGTATTTGCTTTATGATTAAAGTTTATATATGGTGCCTGTTTGTCACAAATTAAGTTGTATTTATGCATACCAGTGATTTAATCACGCATGTGAACATGTTGAGCGTGCTTTCTAATTGCCTTCATACTGTCTCAGTAGTACTTAACAAGCATTGTATTACATTTGCAGGAACAGCAGATCCTGCCTTATCTGTGGATGCTTTAGAGAAGATGATGGAAGATCCAACAGTGCAGAAGATGGTTTATCCGTAATATAGCTTCTTTTCCTCAAAAAATTTATTTTATTTTTCTTTATTTTTCTGATTGATGTCATCTTGGTGTGTTGTGCCCTGAGGTGCGGTGAAAGACCATGCTCCTGTCACAATGTCCATTCTTTCATTCTTAATTCTTTGGAATATTTACAAAACACAGGGTCAATATCAAATTATAGAAGTTTCTGTTATATCTTTCCAAAATGTAATGTATTAGGCTTGGTATCTCAAACTCTTCTAAATGAGCACGGACTTATATTACAGCTTTTATCATCAGTCCTTTAGTAATTGAGTCCTGATCTTATGTCCTGCACCCTTTATTAAACTTTGACAACTCCGATCTAGGTTCCCTGATGATCTTTATACCTATTTACAGCATTTTCTTAACCCTACTGTACTGGACTGTGAATGTTGCTGGTCAAAACTGAGTTATCTTCTTCTTTCCTTTTCTTCTCCCATCAATTGTGCAATAATATTCAAACCTTGAGCCATAAACCTTTTTTCCACCAATGCAACCATTGTCATTTTTCCTAATTATTGTGACTTTGCCCATGAAGTTAGTTACTGAAAGCTGGCATCAAATCTACCCTATTAGTCCTTTCTCCTAATCCTTGTGGACCTTGCCCATAAAGTTAGTGATTGAAGGCTGGCATCGAATCTACTCTGTAATGCTTTTGGAAAATTGAGAGCCAAGCAAGTTACTTTGAAGGCAAAGCTAATAGACTTCCATTACCTTCAAGTACATGGATTTGCACATGATAAGGTATAGTGATAAGTTAAGTCTGCTAAAAATATCCCTCAAAAACACATAAGCTTTTAATGGTATATGAAGCCATTTTTCCCTTAGAACTTAGATAAGCAAGCGAAACTTTCTCTTTGGCTTCCATTGTTTGGATTTTTATATCTGAACTCATTTGTCAATGTTCTTATTGGAGAAATCGCAATCTTGAGTTTTAAAGTAACTAAGTATTGAAATTAGTAAATGTACTATTCGGAGGTCAGCTGTGGTGTTTCCAATGAAAGAGAGAAGCCCATCTGCTTTTTATTAGGTTGTTAGAACTTAGAAGAGGGAAAGAGAGAGGGAAGGGTGGGGGGTTGGGGGGTGGTTGTATTGGGATCTGAGATATTGTGCTTTCCTATCATATGAGGGCCTTGGGCTGAGTCCTATTAACACCCCTACAAAAAGAAAACCACTAAGTAAAATCTTTATGTGTCTTTAGAAAGCCTTTTATATGTAGACTTCCTCTTAATTGGTTCCATTACTAGTTGTTTGTCTGTAAACTGAACTAACCTTTTTGTTGATATCTTTGTGTTATCCTTTCCAAAAGGAAATTTAATCTTTTACTTATCCATACAGATATTTGCCTGAGGAAATGAGGAACCCTGAGACATTTAAATGTAAGTCCCTGCTTTGGTAACACCTCTTTCCTTCTTTGTTTTCTGTTCTTTTTCTTCATGTCTAAGGAGGATGCATGGGTGGGTGGGAATTAGTCTCTGTAAATTTATATGTTAAAAGCATATTTTCTTGACCGTTTAAATTTGATATCAGAGTTTTAAGCTTTTGCACAGCTTTTTTAATGCTAAGGGAGCTGGTGTCTATATATTTATTATATTAAGAGTTTCAGTTCTAATTAATTTCCCTAGGTTACTGTATCCTGCAAGAACTTGTTTCATTTTCCAGACAACTAATTAGAGTTATTTGTTTTGCAAAAGTGCTTTGTTGTTTCCACGCATAAGCAGTGTTGCAATTTTATGGATATTTTGTTTATATGTGCCAATTTTCCTTCTTTTGTGTGTATTTTCTAACAGGGATGCTACAAAATCCTCAATATCGTCAACAACTGCAAGACATGCTGTAAGCTTTTTTCTGACTTCCTGCATTTGATTATTTTTAATGGGCTTGTCTTTCTCTTAATTTACAGTTCTTACAAGCCTTGCCTCTTTAAAAAGATTTACATGTTTGCTTCTCATTCTTGTTCTTGTACAGTTATCCTGTTCACTATTCTGTCTGGAGTTTATTGATATATAATTCCTGGTCTTGCTTTTCTTCATACTAATTTTTGAGAGGCGGAGTTGGAATATATTATTCTTGTACTCCAATCTTGGTTGAAATTCTTTTTAAAATTTTTTCTAAATGTCTATAGTACTGCTTGAAGAGTAAGAAACTAGGAATGGCAATTATCTAAAGTAGATATCACATGACATTATCATGTGTGAAATTAACATGATCCTATAGGATTTTTGAATAGCTTGTAATATGCATGGATATCTTTCTCAATTTTTTTTTTCCTGATGTCAGCACATCTCATACTTTATGCATTTATTAGCTGCCAAGTTTTTAATTTTACCTCTTGGTTGTCATTAACTTTCAATTGATTAGGAAAATATAATTTTGGTGGTTCATTGATTCTCTAAATATTGTTTATGTTATGCATTAAGAGAATCAGTATATTTGGTTACTCTGCTGATAGATTTATAGTTTGTGTATGTTATCCCCTACCATTCTGCCTGAGTTTTTGACTTTTGATGTTGAAAGATTAAGGCTCTGTTCGGTTGATGCTTTTGCTATTTGGCTTTTGTTTTCTATTCACTTTTGCTTTTGCCTTTTGCTTGATTTTCTTGTTGTTTAGAATTGGATCAGTTCATAGTGAATCTACATGCTTATCTGCATGTCTTGATAATGCTTTTCAGAAATAATATGGGTGGAAGTACTGAATGGGACAATAGGATGATGGACTCCTTGAAAAACTTTGATCTCAACAGTGCTGAGGTCAAGCAGCAATTTGGTAAGTGCAAAGCTTTTGTTGAAGTGTTCAAATGCCTGGTGTATATGGGAACTAGTCTTTTTTCATTACATTCTCGCTTTCCTACTTTATATGTGATATATATAGTTGGTCGATGGTCAGTTTCTGTCGTGCTGGAATGCAGTCTGGTGCCTGAAGAAAGTTCTTATATCTCCCTTTCCCCTTTTGCAGATCAGATCGGTCTTACACCTGAAGAAGTAATCTCAAAAATAATGGCCAACCCTGAAGTTGCTATGGCATTCCAAAACCCTAGAGTTCAAGCAGCTATAATGGATGTATGCCTTCTCTGGTTTACTGATGATTCCTTAATTATCTCTCTTCATGTCATGCAGATGTACTAAATCTTTAGTATTAATGTTTTTTACTTTGTGCTGCTTTTGCAGTGTTCACAGAACCCACTGAGTATTGCAAAATATCAAAATGACAAGGAGGTAACCTAGGCCTTTTTTCTATTTTTTGATGGGCTAATTGATCCTCACTTGGAGTGTGTTGCCTCTATCTGTCCTTTTAAGCAAAATTTTATTCTTTCCTTAATGATACTAGCCTATATTTTAAACATTCTATAAGACGTTCCAATTAATTTTAATTGATTAAAAATGGGTACATTTATCTTAAAAAATTAAGTTGTTTTTTTTCGTCCGAGTTTATTTTGTCTTAGGCATGTGTAGACCTACATGTCTAAGTACATGCAGATTATGACAAATACTTATTAAAGATTCAATATATGGCACATCAGATCATGGTTTCATCGTTGCTGCCATTTTCTGGCTCTTTGTCAAGACAGATTGTTTTTATAGTTGATCACTTTATATGTCTTATTGTTGACAATTTGCCTTATATGATTTGTTTTTGGGTTTTGATTTATTTTTGGGTTTCAGGTTATGGATGTATTCAACAAAATATCAGAACTCTTCCCTGGAGTAACAGGGTCGCCTTGATTTTGGTAGTTCATTTCAAGTCGCTGCTTTTGGGAGCATAATGTACCCATTTTATGTCAGATGGTTGAGGTGATCGGATCTGGAGTATACGAATCCAAGACCGAGGATTACATCCTACATTACTGGTGGCAGCTGGTTCTCAGTTTCACAGTTTTGCTTTTAGTAGGAGAACGAGCATTAGCATTGAGTTGTGCCTAATATTCACCCTGTCCTGTACTCTAGGTTTAGTTGACTGTAGTTGAATGCTTACTTTATCAACTGGGTTTATACCGAAAATAACTGTACATGCTGTCTCCTTTGTAAGAAGTTAGTGTTTCCCGTTTCTTTCTCTCTCAGAGCATGTCCATGATGGCACATAGAGGCAATGCCCGCAATATTTTGCTGCATATTTTCATCTTGATCAGCTTGCTGTTATAAAACGGACTTGAAAGCGTATCAAGTGGTGGGAAAGATGAATCTGAGCAAAGGTTGCCCTTATTCACAAGCAATCTGGAAATATGGTTCCTTTGGATGCTTGTTTTCCGGCAGAATTCTTTGAAATTCAGGATAACAAGGGAATGATTAGCGTGAACCCCGATTATTGGATGATTGTTGCAAGCATATGTAGTATTTCGATTGCCCAGAAACCGATTTGGATTGTCATATTTTTGTTGTCTACAATTTCCATCAGCACAAAGTTAGCTCTTATGGCGCAAGAAGGATGAAAAAAAGACATGACTCTTGATTATAGTTTCGACAAAATATCATTGAGAGCTAAGACAATGCTGTCGTAGCACTGCCAAACACGTGATGCATCTTCATCCCTCGCTGCATAATCTAGCTGCAATGCTCAAAACCCAGAAGGAAATTCTCAACAGAAACCAATAATACCAATCAAAATATAAGGAAAAAGGTTGAATGTCTTACTTTAGTAACATTGTTGAAGAGATTAGAATAAAGCTTCCTGAGTGGAGGCCTTTCGCTTCCAGGTTTCCCTTGGATGATGGTATAAATATCCTGCTTCAACAATGATGAACTCTTCCTTAACTGCTTCTGCGCCTCACGCCAAGACTTGGACTCTATCAAATCTCTCACTTGCAACAAAGCTTTTGCATGATTCTCAACTCCACTTTCTGCCTCTTCAAGCGTCTGCTCTGGTGCTACCATTCTTAGGTCAAGCCCACATGCAGTCTCTTCCCTTATCAATAGTAAAGGAGTCATTGTTGCTAGGACTCCTACCCTTCTACTTATGTTTGAGTGCAGAAGCTTTTGAGGCATTTCCTTGGAGGGTTTTACATGGCAGGTGATTAAGGTTTTCGAAGAGTAGGGTTGGTTATACTTTGACACCAGAATTGGTCTTAATGATATCATTCCCTTGAACTACAAGTATGCTCCTTGGAACTATACCTGGAAAAAAAAAAATACAGACAGTAACTATAGTTTGAACTTCAGATTAGAGTAAAGGTCTAGTATTAATGCTGCCCAATCTGAAAGATATTTGACCAGAAAATGAGGGCGGGCCGATAAAAAGGAGAAGCAGGTCCTCATGTCTGAAAGGGATAAGCTAGGAAAGAAGAAGCTAAACTCGGAAGGCGAAATGGGAAGGAAGACGCAATGGCAGTACCTGGCTTCGAGTTAAGGCGGATAATTGTATAACTCTTGAATGTGATCCCTTATCCTTTCATACCTTTTGGGTTTGAGCCTTTCCTCTTTTGCCATTCATTTACTTATTTCCCTTATCTGTAACTCAATTAATTGAATGGTGAATCTATATCTTCTCACTTTTGAGCCAACTCCTCATTGAACTAAATATAACCATTGCAATTAATTTATAACCTATATCTAATATATAGAAGTGCAGAAATTAAAAGACTGTTTAATTAACGAGGATAGTTATATTTATTTATCTATATTTTAAAATATAGTATCTTAGACATGTAATAATAATGACTACTAATTTATCCTAAAAAAAGAAGAGAAAAGAGAAAGTGAAAAAACCCCTTCTTGCATCCGTAGTATTTAGTTAATACAGCTGCACGTAGTTGATCACCCAACCCCCTAAACAAAACCCTTTCAACAGTTTTACGCGGGACTCTTCTCTTTCTCTTTATATTTTCTTCCCTTGGTTGTTCTCAACAATTAAGAAAAAAAAAAAAAGATGAGTTGCAGAGATAAGTCTAAAAGACAGAACCAATCTTCAGGTAAACATTCCATTTTCACTCTTATTTTATATCAAAGTTTTAAACTTTCTTATGTTCTTGTATCTGGGTATTTGTTAGTTTTTCCCCCAATTTAACCCATCTTTCTTCATTTTTGAGGAAAAAGAATCCATCTTCAGTTGTTATAAAATATGTTATGGTATTATACAAAGTAAGAAGGAAATGGGTATTCTTTTTTAAGGGGACAACTGGGTGTCAGGTGTTTTTTTATTTAAAAAAAAAACATTAAAATGTAATTTTTATTGGAATTGTACTATGATGTAGGAAAGGTAGAGAATGTAGAAGTTTTGAAATGCTTATGGTAATTTTCATTGGCTTTTAATTGGAAGAGTAAGATTGGAACTTTGTAACTGGAAAATATTGGCTTATTTTTTTAATTTATTTTTGCTTTTTTTTTTCTGATGCCAGAATGGTTAATTTGTCAGTAAGTAAGATGGAAAATTAAAAATTTTTGCGCTTAATGAGTTTTATCATTTTATGCTAAATTTATGCTTTTATAGTGAGTTTTATTCTCCTTTTGAGCAGGGAAGCATACTTGTTTGAAAGTTACATGTGAATCAGATAATGGAAGTCCTTTGGGGTCAATTCATGATGCTGGTTTGTTCAATTTTATAAGGTTTTTTTGATTGTTTGTTTAACTTATATTTTTTGTCATAGAGGGTTTATGAAACTAAAATGAGAGTATTTGAAATTAGGAACACTTGCTGGGATATCACAGGAGGGAGTGAACAAACTTCTAAGACGTGCCAATAGACGTGGCTCTTCAGGGAAGGAGGAAAAGGATGAATATCTTCAGAAGAATGACCTAAAAACAAATGAACAAGTTGTACATACAATGATTGCGCAGAATGCTTCAATGGCTGAAGATTGTAGTAGAGATGCGGTAGGAAGTTCTCAATTAGTAGTTGATGTGGGAAGTTATGAAGATAATCTTTTCGATGATTCAGAAGACATGAACGACTCAGATTGGGAAGATGGTTCCATTCCCAAACTGGATCCTGTAGACAATTCTCCAAAGGAGCGCATGAAGGGTTTAACTATTGAATTTGATGAACCATCAGGTTCCGCTGGAAGGAAGCCTGTTCGTCGAGCTTCTGCTGAAGATAAGGTGAATTGAATTTCTTGTAATGATACTGACATAGCATTTATTTGATGTTAAATCTTTGCAGCTTCATCTTATGAACTCCAAAATGTTTATGCTTTTTACAAACAGGAAATGGCTGAGCTCGTGCACAAAGTTCATTTGCTTTGTTTACTAGCCAGGGGCAGATTAATCGACAATGCTTGTGATGATCCCCTTATTCAGGTTTATTTTTCTCTATCTTCTATTTATGCCCCAGGACGATTGCTGAATACAGATATTTCCTGTTCTAACGAAATTTGATTGGCTTGGCAGGCATCTTTACTTTCTCTTGTCCCAATTCATTTATCAAAGATATCAGGGGTCTCAAATATCACTTCAAATGCTTTGTCTCCTCTCGTCACTTGGGTACATATATTTTGCGCTGTCTACAGATTACTTACAATGTAAATTAGCTATTTATCCTTTTGAGCCTGGCGTAAAACTTGCAGTTCCATAATAATTTTCATGTACGAAGCTTGGTTCGTGCAGAAAGATCATTTCATACTGGTTTGGCCTTTGCTCTTGAAACTCGTGAAGGGACTCCAGAAGAGGTAGTTTCATGATCTCTTATATTATAATCTGAGAGATGACCATCGGTGGAATTTCTCTTATATTATTCTTCTTCATTGTAGGTAATGTTGTCTAGGATAAAAAAGTTACTCTCTTTGTCACACTTAATTTGTCACAGTTGACTTTTTTTGGTCAAAAAATTTTCTGCTTTGACCTCTATCATTTTAAACCTTTGAATGCATTAGATTTTATAACATATATAAAAATTACGTCATTCAAAGTTTTCAATTTTTTTTTTGTATTTTTATTAATGATAAATATAAAATAATAGGAGTTCAAAGTTGAAAATTTTTACTAACAAAAATCAAAATGTGATAAGTTTATTGGAATGGATTTGAGATCTTATATGTTCTGTTGAATGTTATAGTGAATCTTTTTTGCCCTTTTCTGCTAGAAAGTATTAAGTGTTGGATACTTGCATGTAACTAAACTTGGTATGAATTCAGCATGCATAGTACACTCACGAATAATGGAACAAAATTGGCTGGTGTGATTAACTCTGTTTCTGGAAAAGCTACAATCCAGTTAATGTATGACAAAAATTTCTCTGCTAGCTTAACATATGAAGAGTACTCACAGGTCGTTTTCTTGCAGATTGCGGCATTGTCTGTGGCATTATTTAGAGCTTTGAAGTTTACTGCACGGTATGATGTCACTATGAGGGTATCTGGTTGCTGAAATTGTACCTCTGCAATTTATTTAGTTTTTTGTTATCTCTTTAAAATTTGTAGACCTTCAACTTGGCTTCTTGATGATGCTCTACCTTAAGTAAAATGTTATCCTTTGTTTGTAGTATTATCAAGGCATGCATAACCATTTTGTGTGGATGCGCAAGTTGTTTAATATGTTGGCAATTTATAGAATTTTATCCACTAATAGGCGTATAACCTTCGCTAGATAGTGATCAGCCTTAAGTAAAATGATCTTCTGTCACTATCTAATATTCTAAATTTATTGTTGGATGTGAAATTTAATTATTGTTTCTATGTACTGAATATCAGAAGTTTTATTGTTTATGGATTTGTTTTCAGTTTAGCTCATAAAGGGAAGCTTGTCTGGATGTATCCTGTGCTTCAAATTCTTTACGTGAATAATAGCATCATGACCATTTAAGAAACCTCTTATCTTTGAAAGTGTTTTACGTAATGAACATTGAGATTCAAGGAATATGTATTGAGTTCAAGAGGAGAGGAGTGAACAATGGATGGCTTGAACAAGATAATTCTGGCTCCTTTTGACCATATCAAATGATTATGCAATTAATTGATCTAGGGCTTGGGTAATCAGAATGGTTTATGGTTAGGTGTTTTTTATTTCTCCTCTGACTGTTTCTTAAAGGATTTAGCTTCCTTCATCAGTGCTCTCTTGTTGTGCCATCAGTGCTCTTTTCTATCAATTTCTTACTTTTGAGAAGATAAAGGAAAGAGAAGCCCCAGGCATTAGCCAAAAGAGTAGAACTTGACAGAGAAGTTACAGAGCGATTGGCCCACTCTTTTCATTTGTTTTGGGTATTACCAAAAACTAGCCTTTTGACAACCCCAAGCCTGTGCTTAACCTGTCAAGCATCATGGACATTTTTACTTGTAATCTTAGAGAGTGTGAGATACAACCACCTACGCATATTCTCCATATTTCAAAAAAGGGCCTGTTAGCAACAGGGATGATGTTGGAATTTAAGCTTCGGGAAGAATATTCTTTTGGATGGCATTTTGAGTAAAGATGTATATGCTATGAGTACAAAGAACCTTAAACCACAATATGGTTCCCATACTTTATTTTTGGTGCTCCTTGTTTTGTTTCATCTGCACCTTTTTTTCCTTTTTTTTGGGGGTGGGTGGGGGGGGAGTGGTGGGGGTGGGGGGGTTTGTGTGAAGAGTTTCTGGTTTACTCAATTTAGTTCTAAATTCATTCTTTTTGATCTGTGTTGAACTTACTTTTCTTCCTTTGAAGTTTATAAATATGCCAGGTGCTGCTGTAATAATATTCTTTTGTGAGCCATAGACCCTTTTTCGTGGCATGACTTTCTGGAAGCCATTAGGGCTTTAGTTAGTTTTGCCCCTGCCCCCTCCCTATATTTTTTGTCATTTTATTAAGCTCAAATGCTTTCTCTTTGTTCTTGAATGGTGTTGATTATTTCTTTATTTTTGTGCATACTTCGTAAAATTGTTTAATCTGACAAACTTTTCCCTCCAAAGTCCAGATTGTAAGGTTGGTTGAGGCAAAACAACACTCATCCTCACATTAGTCATATACCCATTTTCAGGTTTGTGTCCATCTTGGATGTTGCCTCCTTAAAACCTGAGGCTGATAAATGTGAAAATTCGAGTCGAGAGGCAAACAGAGTGGGTGGAGGGATATTTCGTACTTCAACACTGATGGTGGCTAATCCGAAAGAAGTTTCTAGCTCTTCATCTCCAGTTAAATCATTCTCATGCAGTGAGAAAGATGGTCACTGTGAAAATTCTTTGAGGAGTTCACACAATGGTAAGGGTGGCTGCCCAACAAGCAATGACACTCAATCCAGAAATTCTACTGCTGTAGATGAACTGACTGATAGAACATCAAACTCATTTGCCTGTCAGGCGCAGTTGGATACATATGGACAATGTGCTCCTACAAAATCTCAGGGGTTGAAGAGGAAAAGGGATCTTGAGTTTGAGATGCAGCTGGCAATGGCTATCTCTGCTACTGCTGTTGGGACTCATGAAAACAGTGCTGGGTCATTGGATGTTAGTAATTTTAATGGTAATGATTCATTAGATGCATCTACTCCTTCAAAAAGATGGAAAAAGATCCATAGAGTAGAATCTGCTACTAGCTCCCAAGGACTTTCTACTGCACTTGGATCAAGAAAAGTAGGATCTCCATTGTTTTGGGCAGAAGTGTACTGTGGTGGAGAGAACTTGACTGGGAAGTGGGTGCATGTCGATGCTTTGAATGCAATTATAGATGGAGAGCAGAAAGTAGAAGATGCAGCTGCGGCATGTAAAACAGCATTGAGATATGTAGTTGCTTTTGCAGGTCGTGGGGCTAAAGATGTGACCCGCAGGTTTTAACTCCTACCTGATTACACCTGTTTTTTAACATCTGGATTCACGGTCACATTTTAAGATATCCATAATTTTGGTCATTATTTAAAGTATTATATACGTACATAGATACATCTATTTTTATGCCCATTTTTGAGGTATTCATCTATTTTAGTTCTTGTATTATTTTTGTTATGATTTTAACACACACCCCCTTTGCTACTTGCTTTTGATGTGTTCATATATTATCTTTCTTGTAATTTTTTTCGGTATGATTTTCTCATCAAATTGACCTTCTGACTACTTTGCCCTTAATGGTTTTAAGTTGGGTACCGATAAACCTTTCTATTTTTGAAGTACATGTATTTATTTGGAGAGTTATACTTATATACAAACCTTTGTGTCAGAATAAGATTGGGAATTAATAGCAAGGTTATCAGATGCTTTGGCTTACCAATTCCATTTGCTGATACATTTATAGTACAGGTATTGCATGAAGTGGTACAAAATAGCACCAAAACGAGTTAATTCAATTTGGTGGGATGCAGTGTTGGCACCTTTGAGGGAGTTAGAGTCAGGAGCAACTGGGGGTACGATTAATATGGAAAAGCTCCACAATAATGCTTCAAATGAGCAGGAGAAAATTAAAGCATCTGGAATGTCTGAATATCCAGGTGCAGATAGTCCTTCAAACCATGTTATCTTACCTGAGAAGTCAGGCCAAGACGCTTTCAATGAGTATGGGACTAAGAGCGAAGTTGAATCTTCTGCAAAGCATTCCTTTGTTGCTACCAGGAACTCTCTTGAAGATATGGAATTGGAGACTAGGGCACTAACTGAGCCTCTTCCCACTAATCAGCAGGTATAGTGATTCACTGGTACAATCAACACAAATCTGAGAAGTTGCTAACTTAGAAGTTCTTTTTAAATTTGTCTGTATTTCATAGGCCTATAAAAATCATGCATTGTATGCACTGGAAAGATGGCTTACAAAGTGTCAGATTCTACGTCCAAGAGGTCCTATTCTTGGTTACTGCTCTGGTCATCCAGTATATCCTCGCACTTGTGTGCAAACTCTCAAGCCAAGAGAAAGATGGCTGCGTGAAGGGCTGCAGGTTAAAGGCAATGAGATTCCTTCGAAGGTCTGCCTTCTCTAATAGCAACTGATGGTTGTGATAGCTTCTGCATTAATTTGTGATAGTTTAGTATGTCATTTCAGTTAATCTGAAGAAATCACAACCAATTTTCCTCAGGTGTTGAAACGTTCTGGAAAACTAAAAAAAGTACAAGCTTCTGAAGAAGATGACTATGAGGAGATTGATTCTAAAGGAACTATTGAACTTTTTGGGAAGTGGCAGCTGGAGCCACTGTGTCTGCCTCATGCTGTTGATGGAATTGTGCCAAAGGTGATTGTTGTTACTTTCTTGTGAATGCCATATTGGGTTCTGATTTTAAATAACTAACAACCTAATCATATGAAGTGGTTTGATGTGCTTGCTTGGTTGACTTGTTTGGCTAGGGACCTAGGTTTGTAAATTTAGTGGGTTACATGTTGTAAGTATTCTGAACAGGCAAGGGGAATCCTGGAAATGTATAGCAGACTAGTGCTCTGCGTTTTTGTGTAACAGAGCTGGTCACCATTGTATTTTTGTGGGAAAGATTTTATGCAAAGGAGCTTCACATTGAAACTCTTAGGCCTAAAATCGTCCCAGGCCTAGTGGGTTGATGTCCACAGGCATATTAATGAAATTATCAAATTTCAAAAAAAAAAAAGATATAACCTAATCATATGTTTTTCCTCTAAGCAATCAAAAATTGGTTGCTCTCCTTAATGCTTACCCTGCAATTGTTGTTTTGCTATCGTAATTGGATACTTGGATACTTTTAATGTGGAGATTCGTTTCAATGGCAGATGAACAAAATGTTAGTGCAAGAAAATAGTGCTGTGATTTTCTTCTTTTCCGCCCTTTTTCTTATGCCTATCCTGATTTATTTTGTTATTTATGTAAGCCTCCTTTTCTTTTTCTTTCAAGTGGAAATTGAGGATATGGTTTTCATAACAGTTGAGCAATGTAGCTGCAAACTAGTTGTTTTCCATTGTCGCCATGCCATTGTTTGAATATGCAAGTTCTGTTTGGAAGTACTTTTGAAAATGAACAGTGCACTTGAGACATTCACCTAAATATTAGTCTTAGAAATTCATTTTGGTGTAGTTGCCTGTTAGTTTATTGAAGCTTTGCTTTCCCTGACAATCTGTTTGATTATAGAATGAGCGTGGTCAAGTTGATGTGTGGTCTGAGAAGTGCCTTCCACCGGGGACTGTTCACTTAAGGTTGCCAAGGGTATTTTCTGTTGCCAAGAGGCTGGAAATTGATTATGCACCTGCCATGGTTGGTTTTGAGTTTAGAAATGGTCGTGCAGCTCCCATCTTTGATGGCATTGTGGTGTGCAGTGAGTTCAAGGATGCAATATTAGAGGTAACTACATCCAGCTCACTTAATAATTGAGATAAATGCTCACATATATTGGATAAAATAGTGAATTTCCATTTCAATTTGCCCATTGTTTCACCCAAAAAGATAAAAGATTTATAATTAATGGATTAATGGCAGAAGGAAAACCAGAGACAGTGAAGAATGCAGTTTTAGTCTTTCCCCACATATCAATCTAGTTATCTCTTGAACTTCCTATATGGTGCCAGTATATTTGTCCTTAAAACAAGTAACTCTAGACTACAATGAAGACCATTTGCGTCTATTTTTGAATATCCTAAGATGTATTTGTTCACCTGCCAGTCCACACGTGTGGGTGCTCCTTACAATTTTATATTTTATATCTCCTTATGAATAAATCATATGAGAAAAACCGGACAAAGTGAAGAGCGTGGACATGGTTTGCCATGTATCTTGAGTTAGCCTTCTTTTTCAATACTTTTGGCCAGACACAAAAAGACATGGACAACCTGATAATGGGAAATGCAGTACTAGGTTCCACATATTTCAAACTCTCTACACATCAAGTTTTAAGTGGTTTCTATCAAGGTTTCTTAACTGATGCTCTAAATATACCTGTAGTGTTTACAGTAACCTCATTTTATTTTATATGGTAACTGAGTCTATAATCTGGAATCTGGCTTGTGTTCCCAAATTAAAAGTTGTGGCTCCCTTTTTTTCTAGGCTTATGCAGAGGAACAAGAGAGAAGAGTGGCTGAAGAAAAGAAACGGAATGAAGCACAAGCTATCTCAAGATGGTATCAACTTCTCTCGTCCATTATAACCAGACAAAAGTTGAACAGCTATTATGGAGATGGTTCATCATCACAAGCATCCCAAAATACACAAGATAAGAATAATGAGATAAATGCTCTGGATGAAAGCAGTAAGGATGACAGGCAATCTACTGGCCTTTGGAAAGGAGATGGAGAGGATACTTTGTCTAATGTTCCATCAGGAACACTAGTGGAAGACCATGAACATGTATTTTTAAGGGAGAATGAGAGTTTTGATGCTGAGAACTCAGTCCGAACGAAGAGATGTCACTGTGGATTTTCAATCCAAGTGGAAGAATTATAGCAAGGTGGATATTCGAATCCAGAAGTGGGAAGAATTTTCATACCTGTTTTTCATATAAGTTGACAAGATGTTACTGGGAAGTAGCTTACGATTATCAGATACCTTAAATCTGATCTTGCTGTCCAGGTCGGAGAGATAAGTGCCTTCAATGTAATACCGGATCAAAAACTTTGAAATTATCCTGGAATTTTGGTTGAGGTAGATGCCGTAAATATATCAGGCACTGGTAATAGCTGCACAATGCAGAGGAATCTTATTTATTTATTTTTTTCTGGGTTATGGTGAAAATTTCTTTTACCTTGTAATGTTAAAATTGAGCTCAATGATTTGGTAGATAAATGGGATCAAATTTTACTGAAACTGAAACCGTTGCCGCCATTACAGCGGCAGCAAAGCTCTAACCTCTCTTTGCTCCAATGACTGGTGTTCCAGTACCATGGACAAGGAACTGCTATTCTTCAAATTCTGAATGCCTGCCTGCATTCTCAAGGCCTTGGCCACCAACTGTATCTTTTCTATTCGTTTGTAGAGATGTGTGAATGGGTGAGGATTGGGTAAGAGTTCCAACCTAATTTCAGACTTGGTTCCAGTTGCGCAACAATGCCCGACTAGTTAAAAGTTAAAAACAAACAAAAAACATAAACAAAGAATAAAAACAGAAGTTTGCTTAAGCAACTACTTTTAACCATTATCCATACTTAAGCACATGCTACACATATCCAACAATACACGTAAATCAGCAGTTGTTCAAACATATACAAGTACAAATGACTATAGCCTCAAACATAGGAGCCACAGATAGGTAGGGAATGTCTGAAACAAACTTAATGAACCTAAACTCAAATTTGACACATTTTTATAGACATCATTATTCTATCCTCCAATTACATGGGGAGCGTCTACCAACTACATGTACACAGCAAATTAGAAAAGCTAATCTACTCAGCTCATGTAAGCAATACATTACATTAACATAAATACACACCAATGTCAAGGGTTTTGACTCATTGTACAAGCAGTATGTACATGTTTGTGGTCATATGTCCATGTTATCAAATATTTCACCATCTTCCTCATAACATAAGTTATCCGCATGAAATCCATCAGCCACCAAATTACTGCCAGAAACAATATAAATTAGGACCAAATATAATCCGGGAAGCTCCTAAAGAACCACAATATAACAGAACACAGTTAGACCCACCTTAAGCAGCAAAAGCTGAAACTCACTACACGCTTTTGTTTTCTATTGTAGAAGAAGAAACTGAATGACCATCTGAAAACATAAGTCCCCAACTGTTAATTATGGCATACGAAAAACCACTTTTACATTAGTAATAATGGAAAAAAAAAATCTCACATTGCTCCTTTCTCCAGAAAGGGATCTGCATCAGAGTCTGCGTTATAACTGTAAATTTCGCACTCCGAGAGTTTCACAACCTGCATAACCAGGTATTTTAGAATTGGCACTTGCTGAGACTTGCATTCAATCTTTGAACTAAGCTCACCTCATCAAGAGCCTTATACACAGTCTCCAGTAATGTACTGCCCCCATATGTCTCAATCCATTCCTGTCAATGATGTAAAGCAGGAAACTTAAATGCAAGGCAAAGAGACTTATTTACAGAAATCAGATATTGCAATCTAATGAATATTAGCAATCACTTGTCTCCCATAATACCAAATGACCTCCCAAACCCCAAATAACACACACAACACCCCACATGCCCAAAGTGTTGTATGATGCTTGCCAACTTAGGAAACAACCAATGAATACAACCTATTCTAGACAAAACCATTAAGCTATATCTTTTACCAACATAAATACCCACAAGGTTATTGGGTGATGACTGAGGAGTGCAAGAGTAGTAAATGCGAGGTAAATTATTCAAGGAAATGCAAATTATTTCTCTCTCAAGTGTGTGCCTTGTAATCCTTCAAGATCCAATGTCAAAAGCGAAGAAATGAAGATAATTATGCCAATACCTTTGAGGCTTCAAGCATGTAGGTATCAAAAATCTGCTTAAAAGTATCCCAACTTTCCTCTGTGAAGAACTGGTGTGCTTTAACTGCACTGGAAACCACAAAGGCACATGCAATACCATAATATAAGGAAGCCATATCATAACACACATGAGTGTCAGCATAAAGCACTCAATGGCACGATAACGACTTGAACCCGACACAAACAAACCACGAAACCAGTAGGATTAGTTTTGGGAAATGGAGAGAATTGAACTCTCAGCTCCTCCAAGAGCGACAGTAGGTTGAACTGTCTGTCAAAACCTTTTGACAACACTCCCAATGCAGTAAAAGAGGATTATATAGTGGGTTGTCAAGTCGCCCAATAAGCTGACAGTGGCATTACCCATAATCCTCCTTTTAAGCTCTCTTTGGAATGAAAATGTGCTCATGCAACATAAGATACAGAGATACCTGAAGTCATAATCTGGATACATGTGACAGAGGGTAAGCACCAAGTAGATCAATGTCTTTCGGCTGAAATGCACACAATAGAAAGCTGGTCAAAAAATATGAAAGACAAACAAAACTACCTAAAACTAATGTAATATTTACAACCTTGATCTGCTCAAAAGGAATTCAACTGGTGAGGAGGAGTCAGTATCAGAAGATTTCCCAAGATAGTCAAGGATCTGATATGAAACAAGTATCAGAAAACCCTCAATCCCACCAAAAATAAATAAAATTTTATGGCTAGAAATAAAAAATTCTGCAAGGCAAACCAGATTCCCATGAACACTGGGAGATATTTGTTATATTAACTAATGATAGTAACTGATATGTCGCAAGAAAGAGGATTTTTATCCAAAAAAAAACCATTCTACAATCCATTTTCTCCAAAAAACATTATAGATATTTCCCTCCCTCTTAAAATTCCCTGTATCACAAGTACAACTCAAACGCTTTCTAAACTTCAAACCCATTTTCGCTTTCTCTATCAATGCCTTAGATATAAACTGACTCCAATTTTCTTACAGATTTTTCAAGTCCTTTCCAACACAGTCTGACTGGTCAACACCCAAAATCATGTTGTTTAGCTCGGTTCTCCTGCTTTTCTTCCTCAAGTAAGATTTACCAAATGGGGAACCAAAAGAACTTAAATGCTTCTGGCCATTTAATGAGACTATAGATTACTAATCTGATTATAAAAACTTGAATGGAGTTTCAGATAGAAACATGCAAAAGAAAATAAAGAAACATTTTTCAATGATGCACGTCAAAATAATTCGATAAACAAATCGTAAATACTAATTGAAACAATTTTTGTACTGTCATAAACAATACATAGAGACTTGAAGGCAGAAAGTTTATGATAAAATAATATGATTATAGAAGACTATAGACTTAACAGCTAAAAGTATATGATAAAACAAATTAATTAAAAGGAACCAAACATATGATATGTTGAAATGTCCTCAATTTACCTCATTCTCCAAACTGAGAGATAGTCTTTTATCTGTTCCTGTGTGTTTGCCTATAAGCAAGAAAGAAACTGAGTTTGAATCAAATATCTCCAAAATTTTCAGGATAACTTATGTCGTTAAACTTACAGGAGTAGGCTTCAAGGCTTCCTTTGATGGTGCGTTCACCAAGGTTTAATTCACTCAAGAAATCATTTAGTCTAGAAAAGTAAAATACAACTTAAGTGAGAATTCAAATCAAAAAGCAGAAAGTTACAATGATCATGAATCTAAGAAGAGTGAGGAAAAATAGCAAGTCTGTCACAATTTCATTCTTTTCAATGATTAAAGATTACCGGTCAAGTGGAGTGTATTCTAAGAACTTCATAGTGAGTACCGGATCTTAGTGTCAGGGATGCCAAAATGGAAGGTCCTGCACAATGAAGAAAAGCAGGAGTTATATATTGAAACTAGAATGTACAAATTCTTGCACTAACAACAAGGCAAACCATCACCCGAGGGATACAATCAGATTGAAACAACTTATGAGCATCATACATGTGACGATTATAAAGTATTGCATAAAGAGTAAATGACACAGAATTCCTTGAGATTTGGCCATAATCCAGAATCAGAACACTAGTTTCTGAAACATACATCCCGCCCCATTGAAGCAAACGCTGTTAACGGAAATGACAAAATCTCTGAAGCACCATTGCAAAACCATATTTTAAATGGGAAGAAGGGAAAGGAATAAACAAAAAAATTTCATAATTTAACGCAAGTCAAACTCAATTGGTCAAACAAAATCATAAACCAACAATAACTAGTAAAAACAGATTTTCAAGAAATCATTCTTAATTTCTGAAAAACAAATTCCATTATTGAAGATTTAAAGTTTGAAAAATTAAAAATCTCATTATTCCATTTTCCAACCTATACATCAAGTAGAAAATTCTAATAAAAAATTGCTTTGAAAGCTTATTAATTTGGGGGTTTTTTTCCCCCTTTTTAACCACTGTGGAATTGAGCCTTTTTTTTTTTTTCATTTTTCTTTGAAAAAGCATACTCAAATCTACAACAGTCTGGAAAGTGGAAGCTCAATCAAACAAGATCCCAAATTTAACATGAACCGAACCAAAACAAATTACTAATGGAAAATAAAAAATTACAAAAAAAAAACAAAAGAAATTTCTAATTACATGATAAAATCAAATCACAAATGAAAAAGAGGATCTTACCCTTAATTTAATTCACTTAAAAGTCGGAGAAGAAGGGGAAAGTTTGAACTGTGGAGCCTTCGTTAATGGCCACTGGCTTTGAACGATGGGATCAGAAAAATGGGAAGGAAAGTTTGAAAGGGGGAAATCGGGGACGTAGTTGGAAAAAGAGATAAATGAAATAAAATATATATATATTTGCTGTTCCTTTTTTACCCTAATAGTTGAGCATATAAGCATGAGATATTATTGGCATCAGAATCTTAATCGGCAGCCGGATTTGTTTGTCCTTTGTCGGCATCTATATTTCTCCATGAAAAATTAGATTATGCATTATTGGTGGATTTTTAGACTCCACAAATAAAAATTAAAAAATTCAGTGAAACATATGTATAATAAATTAATAAAATAATCTCATTATTAAATAATAAAAAAATTTTACTAAAATTTAAAAATTCTATCACTAATATATAAAATAATAATTTATTTTTAGATCGATCGTAAATTATACTCTTATTTAAACAACTCTCATGTAATTTAATTAATTATAATATCAATATCAATATAGGTATGAAAAAATAAATATTTATTATAATAAAAAAATATGAAATGTACAATTCAAATTTCAAGGATCAAAAATGTTATAACACGACTCATGTTTAAGCTTACGTGTGGCGTCAAGCTAGTCAATGTGCCACGTGTGGACATTGACCGCTAGTGTTTCGTGCCATTTCGGTCTGAATGGAATCACCAGCCCAGCCCAGCAGGACATAGACTTGTCTTGAGTGGGGACGGACGACTCAACCCATTTTACACTTTTATGACAGTGCCATGCTCAAGGAATTGGATTTTATGAGAAAATTTTAAATAATTTGAATAAAACAGTATTTATTTATTTTTTAAATATTTCGGACCATTTAACATAACTTACCTATCCTATTTTCAAATAATAAAGACTCAAACATGCTGATTGGATCTTGCTGTCATGCAACTCCAAATGTATTGGGCCAAGTTTTTATGTCCAAGCTTGAAGTTGGGCTATTCAGTTGGGAAAAGTGCCCAAATCTATTCTAATATTTGACAGGTTTCCAAGCAAGTACTTTTTTCTTTTCGAATAAGCAAATACTGAGAATAAATACATTATTTGTTTAAACAAAAGTAGATGGAAGTCGAGGGAACGAGGCATCACCATCTTATCCAGGTTGTTGGAACGTTAATTATGGTGAGAGGAATCACAAAACGTAGAATAATCCAAAGCCTCTTCTGTTTGCCTTTGAAAGTTCTTGAGAGGACCTCGTACTTAGGATTCCGTTGTCAGTTATGGTTGAAAGTGAGGTATCTCCAAACTCAAGCACATGTCGCTTAACTTAATCACTTTCAAACTTAACAGTTACCACCACCAGAGGAAGATGCTCAAAGCCCGAGTTTGACGACAGCATAACAGAAACATGGGACACAGACAAAAGGCATACGTTGAAAATTCTGCAACTCTGTTGTAATTCAGTTGAGTTATGCTATTTTGTACAAGTAAGAATAATGGTGACTTTTAATAACACGAGGAAAACGTTTGCTCCCACTTCCAATGATATAAATTGATTTCAATTTTCTTGTAATTCACATTGCTTTGCCATTCTCTAATTAAGAGACCACTCCCACTCCCACTCCCACTCCCTCCCCCACCCCGGTCTGCTGAAGTGACCCACATGAAGGAAAGGGATCCCTCACAAATCATCAATCCGAGGGTGGGCCAAGAGTACTTCTGACAAAGACCAAGACACACACACACACACCAGGATCAGAAATCAAGACCAGCCATCCGCTTTTCTCGGGGATTTGTCAAGGGAAGAACCCGTACAAGGTTTCCAAAGCCATTGGATATTAGAGCAAACATGGTCAACATCGTCATCAAACAACAATCATCTCAAACTTGTCTGATCGCCTTTTCCAAATCTTCAACCTCAGCAAACTCTGTCACATCTCACATCAATCACAGTTTTACTGAAGACCAAGAATAAGACTAACCCCCCCAACCTTCCATGTTGAATAACTCGAATTAGCACTAACCAAATAGCATCCCGAAACCAATATCAAGTAACACAACCGCCCAATTAACATCAGTAATAACTAAAATTCACTCTCCACCTATCCAAAACCAGTGTTAGCCTGTTAGGATATTTCAAACAATAAAAAGCAAGGGATTACTATTCACTTTGCAGTGATTAAACTTCTGCAATTGTCAAACTCAAATTCCAGCATTTCGTCCCGTTTGAAACTTGTTGCTTGTCAAATAATTTCAGACAGTATTCTTAACTTCAAAACAGCTAGAGATGATTCCAAACATAGTAACAGTTTTGGTGAATAGTAAACCATATATTAGGCCAGAAAACATCTGGCGGAGTAGCACCACTTTCCGATATTCAAGCACACTAACAGCACAAACATACTCAACAGGATTTGTAAAACACATCAAAGAAAATAACAAAAATCATCATTAGCATTAGTCATCCTCTACAAAAAACTTAAAACTAAAAATAAAGATAAAAATTTCAAAGCCTCAACAACTACTACATCGATAAATTCTACAAGAACACTTACATACACACAATTATCAAACTAACAAGCACCATGCAACTTCTACAGACGAAACAAAGTAAACAGTAAGCAACACTACAAGTTAAATGAAAAATTAAAAAAAAAAAAACCATTAAAATGCTCTTAATGTTCAACACTCACTTCAGTCAATGCCGAAGCCTTCACCTTAGGAGGACGCCCCCTAGGCCTTACCGCGGCCACCATTGTAGTTGTGGAACTCCCACCTATTCCGCCTGCGGGCCGCGCCATCTTCCTTGGCCTTCCACGTGGTTTCCCAGTCCCAGAAGCCACCTTAGGCTTGGGGGACTTAGGGGGAGCATTGGGGTCCTTAGGAGGGCGGCCTCTGGGCCTTGCAGGGCTTAAAACCACGCCCGGCGGCAACGGATCCTTGGGTTTCGGAGGCCTCCCACGGCCACGCCTTGGTGGGGCACTGGGGTCTGCTTTCATGTAATTGTTTTTCCAAAAAATGAGCTCCCCAGTTTCTTTCATTCTATTAAGATGGTGAGAAAGGAGGGTGGTATGACCAGCAGGCAAATCGCCATACTGCGATTCAATGTATTTGGATATTGAAGTCTTGTTTGAGCCATTCTTGTCGTTCAATGCTTCAATGGCATTAACAATCATCTGCATGATAAAATATAGATGAATTATTTAGATTTCAAGCAATTTTAAGCTACAAAGCTCAAATTTTATGCTTAAAAACGGGAAAAATGGAAAATTTAAGAGAATTAAGATAAGATAAAGTAACGTCAAATTGCAAAAGACAAAAAAAATTCCTTATTTTGGTGTTTCACAGAAACATTGAAAGTTTAAAAAGAGAAATTCGACGGAAAAATAAATTTTCCTGGCAATTCCGGGAAAAAAAACCCCATCTCCTTTTTCAGAAAAAATAAAAAACTACAACATAAAAATCAGAATAAAATCAGTAACAGATGAAGAAATTTAGGCAAAGAAACTCAATTGAAGATGAAAAAAAAAAAAGAAATTTTTAAAATGACAGTTTTAAACCAAAAAAAAAATTATTGTAATCTTAAATCAGTAAAAAAACGAACAAACAAAAATTAAAATTAGATCAAAATCCAACAAATTTGTGGCTTAATGAAAATGGGTTTCGTTTTAATTCCATAAAAAAAAAAGTAAAAGTTTCTCCAAAAACAAAAAAAAAATCCTATACTACAATATAAAATTAACGATCAATTTTGTTCATGGTTAAAAGTAAAAAAAACAAAAAATATTGTGAGAGACAGTAGATGTACCTGTGGGTAAGAAGGAAGTGAAGGAGGCTTATTGACCTCTTCAGTAGCCATTAATTTTGCACACACACACACACACCAAGAGAAAAAATAAAACAAGAAAGAGAAAACTTCCAATGAAAGAAGATAAAATTTAAAAAGAAGAAAAGATAATTTCTTCGAGAAAGTTCAACTTCAAAGTGAGTTCCCACAAACACCTCTCTCCCTTCCTCTTTGGTTTTCAAATTTTTTCCATAGACAAACCAAAAACCCAAAGCCAAAACACCTTTAGCTACTGTTTGATGATCAGTTGGAAAAATAATAATAATAATATTAAAAATCTTTTCATTTTTGGATGAAATGGGCGGCTAAGATTTATTCAGTGGATGATGATCAGACGGTTTAGAGAGGTGATTCTTGCGGATTGATGACCTGGCGGAATTAAACTTGGGGGGAAATGACTGGATTATCCATTGTCTCTGGAGTAGTCCCCCATTTTCCAAGTTGTCTAATATTTTAATTATCTTTGGAGCAAAGAAAACATGTGGTCCCTCTTTTCAAAGAATCTATGAAATAAAAATTTTTTAAATATGCCTTTGTAATGTTTTAATGTCCGGTCTTTTTTTTAATAATTTTTACTTTTTGTATTTTAAATCTTTGAAACATTGATGTATCAAGTTTTTTTATTTTTTTATCATATTTAATTAAAATTTTTATTTTTATTTTAAAATAATAAATTTTATAATTAATGATTAATTAATCATTGTTAGTTAACATCAATAATTAATAAAAATAACAAAATATGTTAATTTGTTATAATAGAAAGTGAGATTACCACGAGTCCATATCATCATATTATGTTATCATCTATTTTAACAAGTCAATATGTCATATTTATTATCATGTATCATAAAATAATAGGTGTTAAATCAATTATTAGTGATAAAATGTATTTAATTTAAAATAAAAGTAAAAATTTAATTAAATAAATAACAAAATAATAATTTATTTAAATTTTCAGTAATAATTCGAGAGGTTTTGTGTTTTGATATTAGGTCTTAAAAAAAGTGTTGATAACTTTGTGATATAGTATGTACTAATTTTTATTTATTTATTATATTTGTAAGTACATTTGAATTTTTTTTATAGATGTGCGTTTCAATTTTTTCCACTTATAAATTAGTGTGTGAAAAGAAAAAAGGAAAGTTTGTTAGCCTGTTAGTAACATCAAGTTGATAACTAACAATAGGCTAATTCATTGTCCGTTTCAAAATAAATTATTTTGAACTCGAATTTTATGAAAGATATATTTTAAACAATTTATTTGGTTTTTGGGTTTTTAAAATTAAAAAGAAATCAATTTGAGCCTTCAAAATCTTTTATAAGAATCTAATGTGTGTACATAGTAATTAGCATGTACTTACTTATGTTACTAGTAGTTAGAACTCCTAAGAAAACATATAGTATTTATAATAAGAATGCATAATTTCCATGTATTGTCCTCAAAGGTTTGGTTGGGATAAAGAAGGGCTAGAACCCAATTTGAATAAAGAAATACATGCAATTATTATTGAGTCAAAAATATTATTATTTACAAAAATGTATAATTTTTTTATTAAAATAGGAAAAGAATTCGAGTTTAACTTTTTAAATAAAAAAGTATATGCAATTATTATTGAAATGTCTAAATTTTTATTTTGGTTTACTATAAGTTTAATTAATGAGATATCCATGAATCTTACCGACCATATTTTATCCCATTCCCTAAGTTAAAACAAGTGGGACAAAATTTAGGTGCGACAGTTTGGATTACTAAAGCACACTTTATATTGGTTGTGTTTTTTTGGCTTACTCTTCTTGCTTTGGATTTCTTGATTGGTTGCAAAATTGGTGCGTTTGCATGGTTTTCTTCCTTGTTGTGATTTTCTTGGTTAATTAATTGATCTTGCTTAGGCGTTTTTGCTATATTAGGATTTAAATTAGGTCTATAGTCTAAATCTTCTCTATGTTTCCCCTAGCCTTTTATCAACGTTCATTGCATGCTCGATAAGTCCAATTCTTTTCTTTTGATTTATAGCCTCCCACTTGGCTATACTCTCTATATACTAATGGGGTTGAATTATGTTATTTTATTTTATTTTTTTGAAAATGAAATTCATTGATTACCTTGTTTGATGTGGTTGACCTAATACACTTATTAGTATTACTTCTCTTTTCTCTTTCTCATGTTTGGATTCTAGATTGAGTTGTAATAGAATTGAACATGAAGAGTTTACTCTTAATTATACAAAATGACCTAGGTTACGTGTATACAACTCAATCCCACTCAAATGAATTAATATTAAAATTAAGGTCAATGACCCAAAATTGAATAACTAGAAATTTAAGTAACTCAAATTCAAATCAATTCAAAGTTTAAGACTCAAAATCTAAGTAACTCAAATTCAAATCAATTTCAAGTCCAAAATCAACCCCGCACGTGATGTTAACCTAAACCAAGGGCAAAATTAGACTATTTTCAAAAGGGGGTCAAACAGAAAGCGATTTAAACCATTAAAAAGAATTTTATATATAATTCAATTATCTCTCATTTAAAATATTAAATAAAATTTAAAAAACACATATAAAAAAAATACACATTAACAATAATGATAATGTCATTTATATATGTGACTGGATGAAACTATAAATAGAATCTCTCTCAATCTTTGTGCACAAGAGTGAAAGAGAAAATAAATTTTCAAACTCAAATGAATTACATTTTTACTTTGTGTGTTATAACTCTTTTCTTATTTTCTATTTATCTCTTAAAATTATTAATTAACATAATTAAGTTATTGGATTGAACTATTGAGATATAATATGTTATGATAAATTATTATGTTGGATTGTTAAGATATAATATGTTATGATAATCTTAGAATTTATATTAAAACTTAGTAGGTTTGGATTAGAAGACTCACTTTTTATTTTTTTAAAAAAAAAATTGATAGGCTTAACATATTAATTTAGAATTTATTTGTTAGACTTAACTAATAATATGCTAACCATAATGACTCTAATTTTTTCAAACAATTTTAATAATAAAACTAACTATTAAAATTTTTTTTGAGAGCCATTAAAAATATTATATAATAAATAAAATTGTATTGAGAAATACAATTATTTCATTTTATCAATTTGTATGTATATTCTTAGTGCTTAAAGTTTGCAATATATATGTTAGAATGCATTGGTTATTTTAAATAAAAAATGATGTATTGATAAAATTCTAAACAACAGTACAATACTATAAATTATATTTGAAAATTATATAATAATTTATTTATTTTTAAAAAATTAAAATCATAAAAAATAATATTCATGTAACAGGAAAAAAGAAAAATATAACCCGTAAAAAATAAAATCTACATATGACATAATAATAAAAATATATAATTGATGGTTTGTAAAAATATGTGAATGAAAATCTATAGAGATTTAAAATATATGAGTAAATAGAATAAATATAAATAAATAAATAAAAATAATAATTTTATAAATTGAAAAAAATTTAAAAAAACTTTAAAATTGAGTCAAGTATATGAAATTATTTTATTATTCTTTATTTATATTATTTATTAACTAAAAACTTATTGAAGGGGCCATGGAGAAAATTTATATAAAATTTTTTTAAAATTTTGGAGGGGCCATCCTATGAGGATAACCTAAACATCACCTTCACGTTAAGCTAACCATCATTTTAATTCTTTTCTCATTTTGAATTTAAAATTGTCGGACTTTATGGGATAATAATATTTTATCTTGATAAATTAAAGATAATAATTATATGATATTTTAAAGTTCTCATACAACCTAATAGAAGGGGTTCTATAAACGACTTGAGGTCTTTCATCAAATATATACTTACAGTTAGCTAGAAAAATAAATTTGAAAACCAAATTCTTATTGAACTTGTAAAAAATTGGTACAAGTTTGATTATTCTATAAATTTTTTTAGTCCGTATATTTTTCCTACATAAATATAGGAAACACAGAGTATATTATTATAAATAATGATCTAATCTTGTGTCAATCTAATTTAATTTTAAAGTACAAAACTTAAATACATATCTTAAAATTCAAATATTAACTTAAAACAATTTAGATGTGTGAGATTGCATTGTACACTATTATTATTGATAATGTTCAATTATCTCCACCATTTTTAAAATAATTCAAAATTTTTTTGTAAATCAATTGTATAAATGAAAATGTTTTATGAATTAACCTTCGCTTAGTATATACATGTGGAAGTTATTGAAATTGCATGATAAACTATTCCTTGAAACAATTATTTTATTTGATTGACCGAACGGATCTAAGATTTTTTTATGAAAAGTGACTAAAGAGTAATCAAACAAGGTCATGAAGTAGATTAATGATTCAATTCGAAACAAAAAAATTAATTACTTTTGAAATAAAATAAAATTACAATATAAAATTTTGTTAATAACTTAAATATAAGTTTTCAATTCACTATTATAAATAGATAGAAGAAAAATTAACATTAGGTTTCACACTAAGAATCGTAATAGACATAAAGTAAAAAGAAAAATTAACATTAGATATTTATATTAGGTATTGTAAGTTGTGCTTAATGTGTTTTCATGCTTTCAAATTTATTGATGATTTAATATAGTTAAAAAAATTAAAAAAAAAAAGACCAAAAAAGAAAGAGAAGGTAAAAAAGAGAAAAAAAGGAAGTAAAAAGAAGAAAAATTAGTATACTTATAAAGGAAAAAGGAAAAAAAAAGAGAAAAAAAAGGACTTATAAAAGAAAAGAAAAAAGAAAGACAACAAAAAAAAAAGGAAAAGAAAAATAGTTTCAAAATTTGGGCAAACCTGTGAAGGTTAACTTAAGTTTCTTACCGCTACCACAAATTTGATTTACCAGCATTCTAATTGGTGGAATAGGCTATCGTTCCTCCTACCTGTGATGCCGATTGAAGGCTTGGTGCATTCCCCACACCCAACAGGCCAACACAGCAAGCACTTGAAGAATTTACTGCTGTTACGCCTTTATTCTCGGACTTGCGGCTGACGATCCTGTGTCACCAATTGTGGCTACAAGAGCCAAACTGCTGCTACTCTGATCTGAACCAATAGCGCGTCTCCCTCCTCGGCTTCGACTCCGATCAGATGATTGGCGATTCCAATTTTCTAGGTAACCGATAATTTCAAAACATTGCTCTCTTGTATGCCTTAACTTTCTGCAATGAGTGCAACGCACTGGTTCTGTTTTCTCCTCAAGATGCCGATTCTGGCTTCTTTTGTTGCTTGCAACAGCATGCCTTGATGTCATTGCTTGATCTCCGGTTACCTGACCTGCCAGAAACGCAGCGCCTTTAACAGTTGGGACTCGGGCTGCAGCGACTTGTTTTTGCTTTTCCTCCTGCGCTGCTATGGAATATGTTTTTCCCAAACTAGGCAAAGGAATTCCTATCATATCAAGATATGTACATATCAATTGAGAAGATAAAGAAGAGGATTAAGGGGATAAGGGAAAGGATAAAGGATTGCAGTTGTTATCTCCATTAGCTTATGAAGAACATTTTGGGCTACGTTCGGAAAAGCAGAGATTTCCAATCACCTGAAAGGCATAAGCATTATTCTATTGTTTTGAGTGTCCTAATTGGATGATGTAATCACCTGAAACAGTAAGCTATATATGATGTGGATGTCTAACACAAAATCATAAGAAAAAAAAAGGTATCGTCTGCGCTTTAAGATGCGTTTTATATTACCCTCTGATTCCTGCAGAGTATACACTGACGAAAACAAAAGATGATGGGAGATAAGGAGTGAAGAGGAAGAAACATAGCTGTCCTGAAAAGTGGAAGCAGTTTCCAAGATGACCTAACCTTCACCTTTTGTTTTTTGACCACTCCATCCTTCACCTCTTCTATTTCACTTTTCTCTTTCTGGCTGGTTGCATATAAAAATACGACCAGGGTTTTAGGGCTGAAAACATTTTGTTTCAAGGAAAGTCTGTCTGCTGATTAGATGACACCGAGTTCACTGCTTGTTGCAGGACGATGTAAGGTCAGAACAGATGGGATTTAGGGGATCAAATTTATTCGACAACGTTAAACAGTTGATTAATATAATATTTTCTAAAACAATGAATTGAAATATTATATATATATATATATATTTATATTTCACAATCTTCAGTCTTGAAGTTCTATTCGTTGTTTGTGCAGTTAAGAGTCAGACACAGCTTGCTGATAAGGCAGCTTTATTTGGCAGAGGAAATTTCCTCGGACGCTGTAACCAAGAATAATCTCTGTTGGATTTGCAAGTAACTGCATATGTAATTCCTGCTATTTAGAATGAGATTGCCTTAACATGATATTTTAACCGAGGGGGGACCGAAAGAAGAACATCAGTGACAACTCCTCGTACAACTATACAAGTTAACAGCCCATGGATCAAGTTTGTATTCCAAAAACTCATAATATATATAACATTACTTGATGCAAACAGTAGGAGAAAAGAAAAAAAAAAAGAAGGATAAAGCCTCCTTCTCTATCCTTTCAATTCCTTCCTCCAAACCTTATGGAGGAAAGAGTAAAGGAGAAAACTAAGATATTACGGATGAAAAGAAAAAGGAAAACAAGTTACTAGGTTCTCAACTGACTTACCCTACATGACCAAACCAGGTAGACAGTACGCTCTCCTTCCTCTTCCACCTTTCCTTGTAATAAGGCAGTTGAGGAGGAGATCCTGCAAAATTTGGGGCTTTTCATCATTCTTGTAAGCCCAAAAGAAAACTCAAGCAGTGAGGGGTAGACTTAAGTTTTTAAGTCTGCCTGCCACTCACCAATTCAAGAAAGCCAGATAAGGAATCTCCCCATCCATGTGGAGATATTCCCATCTTTGCAGGGAAAAAATTGGAGTCCAGGAGCTTCTAGTCCGATAAGCTCAACGCGAAATGGGGTGTTCGACCACTTGAATCTGCAGAGTACTCCTGCCGACTCTTGGAAATGCATTCTGCACTTATCAAACAAGTTAATCTTATATCAATATTTGGAGTAATTGGTGTGACAGGAAAGTCCTAATGTCTAGTTTCAATGAAGAAAATTCAACATATGTGAAAAGAAATATAGAATTACCAGGTGATTCCATATGTATATGGCAAGCCTAAAATCACCGTTGTGGGTCATCGCTCATATTTCTTGTTCGGAGTTCCAGAGCCCTCAGATCTCGGAGATGTTGTAAGATTTCTTGGAAAAGATCCATCCCTTTGTCTCCTTTCCTTATGGAGCCCATGCTATTCTTTAGAAACTCCTTGTCTTCTTCAAGAGCTTGTAGCCTCTCATAAACGTGATCCACCTCTTCTACAATTTCAAATTTCTTACTATCCAAGCCAAAATTTGAACCTGGATACTTCTGCATTTCAACTGGTTCACATTCTCCTTGTTTTTGGCACATCAATACTTCTTCTGTTTCATTATCTGTTGCATCCAGGAAAGGAAGGAGACTCTTTGCCATGGAAGCAATTGTTTGGCCCTCTGGATAACTTGTATCTTTTGAAAATCCACTTGAAACCCCATTGCCTTCTTTACTGCTCAGAATATTTTTCTCATCGAACCCATTAAGGGAATGCTGAATTGATTTCAAGTCTTCCATGAATTGATCATCCCCCATAGTCAGTAACTTATCTTCCAATGCCTTAAGCTGATCTAGGATGGACAGTCTCTCTTCCTCAAATTCTGTCAATGATTCATCAAGGGCACTCATATGGTTTATACAATCTAGTGCCATTTCCTCCAAATTAAGAGCTGCATCAGCAGGAGTATTCTCACCACTGCTTTCTTGATGACCACAGAAGCTGCTATCTTCATCCTTTGCTTCACGATTAAGGTCAATTGATAGATCGTCACTATCCTCCACATAGCTGCAAGCAGCAGAAGATTTCCTACTTTGCACACTTCCATCTTTGCTTCTCCTCATTATTCTCATCTTTTCTTTAGCCTCATAGTCCAAAACCTTCTTGCGATAAACTTCTAACCCTTTCTCCAGTTCTTCCTTCTCCTTCTCTCTTTTGATCATAAGCTCATTTAAAAGTTGCAGGGCTTCCTGGTCATATTCAGATTGTTCTTCCATCATCCTCTGGTATTGCAATGCTTCCATCTGCATTGCTGCCTTCTCTTCTTGAAGCCGGGTTATCATAGCCATTGTTTGATTAGCAGCAATTGCAGAGGCACTCCTCTCTTCCTCAAGTTCTGCATATAAAGCACTTAATGCCTTTCTTTCAGCTTTTAGGGATGTTTTCAGCCTCTCAATGGTTTGAATTGGATCACCACTTTCTATCTCACTTACTACACTCCCATCTAAAGACTCCTCGTGAACCGATTCCCTTTTTTCAAAGAGTAGCAATTTCTTATGCAAGTAATGCATACCTTCAAGTGAAGTTGGAGTGTCAGGAAATTTTTCCTCCTCTGCTTCATTAGGATCCAAATGCATGGATAAAGCAGTGTTTATCCCTTCTTGGTTCTCGTCACTTGAAATCATTGTATTCTCCATTGTGCTCTTCTCCTCCTGATTTGCACCTGGCAAAACCAAAATGGCTTCAGAAGCTACATAATGTAATATTCAACCATTCATAATATTGAGTGCTTGACCAAAGTAGTGAAGATAAGTATAGGCTTACCAACATTATTAGTGCTGTCTGATTCAGGAGCATTAACCTCTTTAGCTTCATTGTTATTCGTGGAAGAACTATCTTCCTGAAAGCATTGCAAAGAAGGAACTGATTCTTCAATTTGAGGCAGATCAGACTCTTGAGTGCTTAACAATGTCTCAGGTTTTGGTTGCTCAACCAACAGATTAAGATCAGTCTTCTCTTGGTGCTGAGCTGCTCATATTCAAAACATTTAACATTGAGAGTGATATGGAGTATGGTAAGTACTAAGTAATAAAATATGGTTAAACAAATAAACTATAACATAATTTTCATTGTGTTACAGTTTTCCATACCTGGAGGATTATCCGGCTCTTTGCTGGATGATGCGTCTGTCTTGTTGCCATCAATAGCTCCATGCAGGGTAACAACCTGTTTAAATGCCTCATCAACCAAATCTTCTTTTCCTTTATCAACATCTATAATGGATGGATTCTCAATGTCACCATCACCAAGCTCGGGGCTTTCAACTTTTCTTGGACAGGTATCCTCTGCACCCTCATTAATAGCATGTAATGCTGTCTGGTCAATCGGAGAATCGCCAGTTTCATTTTCATTAATTTCCTTCCCCAGATCTTGCTTTTCCGAAGAGTGGTTTGCAGATGTTGATAAATCAATTAACTCAACAGAAAATAAGCGGTCAGAAACACATTTCTGAGGATGCAGATTGATGAACTCTAGCAGATCATCTTCTGCAAAATAAGGTTCAACAATATTGCCATGTGAAGATTTATGAATTTCACTTGGAGCACTGAAATGCTGCAACTTTAATTCAGACCCTGAACACTCCTCTTCAGGTGCTTCTCCGAACCCAAAACTTTCAACATCAGAAAGCATCTGATGTTCAACTGTAGCTTCTTCACTGTTTTCGTTGTAATCTTCCTCGGTGTTCAGTTTGATCTCAATCATATCCTCACCTTCGTGATTTTCTGGGCTATCAGGTTTGCTTGGCTCTTTGTACTGGTCACTTTCACTGTCATCAGCTTCTATTGCTTCTATGATCAAACTTCCTTTCTGTGCATAATCCAAAGCACCCCAAGTAGGCTTGAGCAAGAAATAAGGAAGATGAAGTTTGCTGCCAAAGCTCCCCTTGCAGCAAGAACAAGAAAGAACAATTTCACCATTATCAAGTTTGTGATCAGTACTGACCCATGAAATGAAAGCAATCCTCGTCATTCCAATTGATTTATTATCACTAGGAGTTGGCCGAGCAGCCAAGCATTCCTCGCACATAAGGTGTGATTCTGCTAGTTTTCCATGACGTAGGCAGTAACTCAATTTGGAAATCTCAGTGGCATGTTTGCCACAAACAAGATCCCTATAAGAGTTTGCGTCGTTGCCAGGCTCTAAGACATGATCAACTCTAGTGCACCAGGGACAAGGTGGTTTAAGGCCAAAATAGTTGGCAAACTTTGTGATCAAGTAAGTGAACAAGGAGTTGAGTAGAAGGAGAATGATAAGGGTCCATTCAAGTAGTGCATAGACTAGGATGACAGTGATTTTGCTGGTGTTTTTATGCAAAAACGTTGCAAACTTGTTGGCAGCCATGGATGTTGCTATTGTCTTCTTGCTATTTACAGGGACAGGGAAAATCAGATGGGAACAATGAAATGTTTGGCGAAGATATGATTCTCCTTTTTTGTTTGACAAAACAACAGAAACAAAGCTGTAGCAAGAGAAGCAGAGAGGTTTCTTAGATAATCAGTTTTTTACTTTTCTTTTACAGTACATATTTAACATTTTGTATTGAGCCTGTTGATTCAATAATACGCCATCTGCCACGTAAGGAGCTGACATGTCCTTTAGTGAGACCAAGACATCCTAAAATCTCTTTGATATTGATATGGATCATGCATCTTTATCCAATCCAAGGAATGGGAAGCATCCAGACATTTCCATATCCCTAAATAAATACAACACGACAGAATATACTCGGGAAAAGGTGAATAGCTCCGCTCTATGTTCCTCAATTACTAACAAGCAACGTAACCACACTCCCTAGTAGTTTCGTGACGAAACTAGTTGGACAATTCCGTGTGTAAGTAAGATCTAAACAGTTGAAAGGATTTACCATGTGAATGAACCAAAATGGAGTTTGGGGTCCACTTCCATTGATTTGGGCTGCATCACGCGCAAAGCATGGCTCCACCATCATCCCATGTGAATATGGTGGTCAGCCATTTTGCTGTATAATTAGTGGTGACCCACATGCAAATGCACTGTTCCTATTAGCCAGACAGACGCTCTCCAGGATTACTGAGTTTTACAAGTAAGTGTGATTAATTCACATCAAAAACATATATTATATATATATATATATATATATTTATATATATACACATAGAAAGAAGATCATCCTTGAAAAAGAGTAGGGACATAAGAAATGTTTGGCATTGGTTGGATTGTTCAATAAGATATAAATAAAGATTTTAATTTTTAAAAGATGATAAACAAATGTTGTAAAGCTGATAGCATTGTGATCAGTTATATTTGTAAAGAAACTTGGGATTCTATGTTTATGATTAAAGTGAAAGGGGAAGGGAATGATGATGGAACATTAGGTGCCAAACAGTGGCAGACATTATGGAAAGGCTAAGAGGAAAGAAAAAGTTGACAGAGAAAAAGAGGAGGGAATGGAACAAATTAGGGGGGACTTGGATGGGGACTTGGATGGGGACTTGAGAACCTTTTTACAAGCAAAGCTGTAGTAAATGTCGTAAGGTCATTGTCCCTCTCTTTCTTTTTCTTGCTGGCTTCAGCTTTCCTTGATATGTTTTCTTTGAAAAGTTCATTCCTGGATTTGAGAATCATTATGCCTTTGTTAATTGATGGATTTAAGGGAAAGCTTACCAAACCAACGCCTCAATTAAGAGACAGATAGATTAGGAAAAAAAGGAAAAGCTGACCAGATTCAATGCCCAAAGTAGTTGCTTGTCAAAGAAAGTTTACTGAACAGGTATGGGGGTTGTATGGTGGGGGGAGGGCGGGGCGCGGTGTGGCCATGATATGTTA
>NW_018397269.1:752237-754987 GCF_002168275.2 Theobroma umbraticum
TTTGTGGGCCAAAATGGTGAGCAAGACGGAAAAAATGTGATGTGGAGCCACCATTAAAGTGGGTCCATTTTGATAGTAATGTTGAATCCAATTTCAATCTGATTTGCAGCTCTGAGATGTGGGTTGTTGCTGCACACAAGTTACCTTGGGGTTTGCTTTACAATTGGAACCTTGCGGACATCCCTTGTCTAGTACTTACTTCATCTTCCATGGCCACCATATTTGTTTTAGCATTGCCCCAGAAAGAGGACATCTCCAAGAACACAAGGAAAATTACAAGAGGAAATAAACACATGAATAAGACTTCATTAATTAAGACTTCATTAATTAAGAAACGAGCTGGCTGATCTTACATAAGCTTCACACCACAAGGGATGAAATCACAGCTAAATAATTCTATTATGTTGAGCCAGCTGAGTATAAATTATGCAGCTGAGAGAATTGAGGGTTTTGGGTGGAGAATTCGGATTCAAGCAGTGCAAGATGTGCATATACTTTATCTTATGAAACAAGCAATTGGAAAGATGTTAAGAGGAAGCACTGAGATCTTAATGGATAGATGAACTTATCACTTCTTGTGATAGTAGAATTATCCTACATCTATTTAAACCTATGTGTAGATATCTACAGTATAATTCTTAAATTACGTCTTAGTTTTTATCTGCATCATCTTTGTCACCTTCACCATCTATTTCCTCTACTGGCTTCAGATTCATCATGAACCTCCAGTTATCACCTTCTGCAATTTCCCATTGTTTCTTTAGTTCATAGATTGCTTTGGATGCTGCGACAGCTACAGCTGGGTTGCTGTCTTCTGCTAGTCTCTGCAAGGATAAATCAGAAACATTGAAGTTGCCACCGTTATGGAAAGAAAAAAAAAAGGTACCTATCATCATTTGTATGAGGGTTAGAAATAAGCAAATTAGTACCTGCAATGCTCCCATGCCTGCGTTTCCGAGGGTCCACATGGATGGAGCTGCTGCCAGTGCATTAGCCAATGCTTGTCTGCACCAGTGGAACAAAGAGGATAAATGAATAACTCAACGATCTGGAATCATGTGTCAATATATCTCTAGAGGAGAGATATGGTTACCAATTAGGGTATGCCTCAACCACAGGAAGGGGTTAAATTTATTATTTTCTAAATCTATATATGAAACCTAGAGCCAAACACTTGGATGTGCAACAGAAATAGAAAGAGATAAATTACTTAACAGGACGGACGGAAGCAAACATTCAAGGACATCATATATCAAGAAATAGTCAGAACAAACCAAATGGCCAGAACACAACTGACAAGTGACAATCTCTACACAAATATGTGAGCTGATGCTCTAAATGAGAATTAGAATCATGAAATAGTGCAAAACAAATTCATATTATTCATCCTAAGTAGTGCAAGTCAGCAATTGAGATATAATCCAGCAAGATAAAAACTATAGTGACTTCTGGATAAATGTGGATGAATGTTCTAAGGTAACATTTCTAAAAGCTTGAAAGGGTTCGGTATTTATAAAAAAATTTAGATTTCCTGTCAGATTTCTTCTTTTAGGAAGACACGGCTTAGCGTTCCTATAGAGAAAACAGACACTAACACTTTATTCATGAAGGTGATTAACTAAAGTGAGTTACAATTCTAAATGAAAAACGTACATGCTATTGTTAGAAAGCTTACCTCGTACGGACATCCGGAGAACTCGAACACTCTGCCAGCAATGAAACACTGCTTTTACCATCCATTGCATCAAGATCTATAAGAGTTGTGATTAACAACTCCAGCTGCTCCAGAAAGGAAAGAGCAAGTAAATAAACAAATATTGAAACTAATGTTAAATCAAATGTTCATCAGATAAGGAATACAAGTACTCATTCAGACCTCTTCAGGATCCGTGTAGTCAATTCCATCAGCTTCAGAGAGTGCAGATGCTATACTCCAGTAAGCTTCCTGTACGTCATCATAAAATGATCTAGATGTTATGCTTCCTGATGCAACTGATTAAGGAAACAATAATGAAATAGCAATCAGAAAGGACCTGAATAGCATTAATGCGGTCAGTAGACACTTCACCATTAAAGAAATCAAGGGTCTTCCCATTTTTCTCAAGCATTATGTCATCAGCTGATAGTGAACCTTTTTCCCACTGTGCTGGACTGGATAAGACACAACATACATATGCACACAAAAGGTTAAAATTTTATGGCTTGAACACATGATACTCTTAAAACATTTAGAGAGGATAACAAAGTATTAAAACAAAAAACTGGGGGAAACTTGTCCATATACATTAAAGGAACTTACAACTTGTACACCTTGCTCACCATCATGTCATGAATATTTTTCATAAACTGCAATACCGTAAAAAAAAAAAAAACATAAATTCCATGGAGGCATAGACATTTAGGCATTATTCTTAAGCTTTGGGGCACATAAGGTTTATATATATAAAGAGCTGAGTGCATTATCCAACACCATAAATTGCATCTTTGATACATACATTATCCTATCACAACATAATCAGCATGATAGGCAAAATATATAATTGACCCTCTCACCTCCAAAGCCATTAGGGCATCCTCCATTGCACGCTGCTTAGCACGGAAGTCAGCACGGCGCAGATCAGCCTGGAAGAGAGCCAAAAGGCTACATCAGGGTTTACTACCTCCTGTATTGTTTTACTAAACTACTAGTAAACTATGTTTTCAGACACAATTCTAAGCACTTTTGCAGATCGTTTAATTTCTGCCTTCCA
>NW_018397269.1:754997-794318 GCF_002168275.2 Theobroma umbraticum
CCCACCCCAAACAAAAAAAAAATCAAAATCAAAAAGAAATTTCCCTAAAGATTTAACCAGACTTTAATTCTTGTTCATCTTCACAGTTTTTTTTCCACCCAAATCATTAGTTTTTGTTCAGGTTATTCCATGAAAATAATGTCTTATTTCCAACAGATTCCCCCTTATGCAGCCCATGAAATAATCTCCTCTGCACCTTTCTGCCACCAGCTGTAACTGTAAAGGCAACTAACATTATTGAGTAAATTTTTCCTTTTCTGCATGCAGCGAATCCTTCTAAAGGACTTAGGTAGTCTTGACTATGCTTTAAATTCAACATCCCACATATTCTAACGTGATTCTCTTAACATCAGCAATTTTTTGTACTCAAAAAGCTATCATCAAGAATTATGTATCAAAATTCAAAAACTAGTACAGGTAGATTGAATCAGTTAGTACTTAGTAGCAAAGCTACGCCCAAAGGAGCATGGTAACAAAACAGGGCATCAGAAACATGTGGAAAGTTAGAAGAATCCTTGTGCAACTTTCTAGAGGTTACACTTAGACCAGGTTGCAATTACATTATGAAGGTTAAACAAGATTAAAATAATAGTACTACTCAAAACTTCCACTAGAGGGAAAAAAGCCAACTTTTCCTTCTTTCTCTAGAAGATTTACTGCCTTGATCCAAATTTCAGTAAATAAAAATCAGATGACGTGAATACTGAATATAAACCTAGTAATAAGCTAACAACAAGGAAAGAGATTAAAGAAAGTAGAAAGATGCGTGACAAAAAGTACCTCCAAGGCGCCATCACTCCAATGTTTATCAGCAGCACTTTTCAATCTAGATTGTGCCTTGTCTTTTAAGATCTGCAAACGGATGCGAGGTTCATTACAACATTACATCCATGATATCTGCACTAATGTCTTAATTCCAAAGAAAAAGAACATACTATCTAAATACACATACAGTGGCAATATGATGAAGACGTTCAGCCTTTTTCTTCACATCTCGGTCAATTTTTTCAGTATCTTCCCGTGCCCTAGCTGCGTTGGGCACATCACAGTTAAAATTTTATACACTGCTTGATTGCAGCATCATTTCCCATAGTAACAGATATGAAGCACTTTCAGATAATTTTTATGAAACAACTGCATTAAGAGATTACCATCAAGTTTAAGAAATCCTGACCCAAGAATAGCAACATCCTGACGTACACGGGCATCCAACCTCATTATGCCACTGACGAAAACAGGAAAATAGCAAAACAATAAACATGTGTACAGCCAACATAATTAATAACAATGCCATCTGATATATCAATAATGGTATTCAACAAGCTGTGAATAATCAATTATTTCAACCAACTGAACAGGGCCACTACAGTTTTCACAAAATGAAGATTACTTTTGAACATTAAATTCTAATTTCCATCAGCTACGATGTTTAAGTTCAGAGGTTTTGCAGAGTTTGTATTAGCACCAGAGTTATACAAAATCTAAAGAAATTGTGCTAAAATAGTAGCACATGTCAATATTAATGTCACACTGAGTATTAGAATTATGCTGATAACTGAGATCAAGGCAAGCTATTTTGACTGACTCAGGCCATTGCTGAACATTACCGAGAAAGCAGAATAATGTCATTACGGGCCCTTTCATTCACAAACTTTGCGTCATTGCATACAAATCTACAAGCTTCTGCCAAGCCTAGACTTGAGTGTATGGTTCTTCCAGGGATGGCTGAATGACCAACTTCCTCCTCCCCAATCTGAGCACTGGCACACAACAGTGTGCACACAATCAAAACACAAGGATAGCGTTGAATAAGCTTCGGGATGCACCCATATCAGTAAGTATGAAAACGAAATATCATTTAGCTAATTACATATAGTGCCTAAATTATACCTGACCAAGGCAATTTACAGGAAAGAAAAAAAAAAAAAAGAAACTCAACAAGTATATGATGAGACAGAACTATACGATAAAGAAATCAGAATGGTACCAACCTTGACCTGGTAGGCGTAGAAATGAGGTATACTTGAGATAAAAAATTAGTTGCTGAGGAAAATGAAGATTTCCAAAGAAACACATTATTGCAACAAATAATTCCTAATAAGAAAATTGACAGAACAGTAGTCACTTAGGTTCAGGATTGGTCCACATCAAGAAGTATGAAAGTGAAATACCACTTAGCTAATCACAATTACTGCCTACTTAATACCTGACCAAGGCAAATCACCATAAAAAAACTCAACAAAACTATATGATGATGAAAGGGGTAAGGGAATAATGTTTCCTGTAAATGAAATCAGAGATACAACAGAAGATTTTATAAGGCCCAATGACTAAATAGTTGAATTAAGTAGTTGCAGCTGCCACAGGTTAAAGTTTATTAAATATTGATAAATAAGATATTAAAGCAACAAAAAATAATCTTACCCAGATACATCAGAGCAATCTGCATAAGGTTTAACAGATTCTGTTGCTTCAGAATTTTGAGTTCCCGTTGACAAGCATATCATGGAAGATCCCCGTGGGACAGTGAAACCATCTGTTTTTCCATATATGGTTCCCAAACTTTCATTTGGAAAGCTTAATTTTGCCATCAAAGGCTGTGCATTTCTCAGTTGTGGATGCACAAACCCTTGACTTGTAGGATAGATTTTACCCTGTGGCCTACTTTTACCAACTCTATTAGTCACCACAGAGCCACCTGGAACCTTGCTTGCAGTAAATGCCATGGGAAGACTCAAGATAGCAATGAAATGGTACCAGCCAGCATCGCCCTTTCAACAGCTCAAAGCTATGGCAAACACAATATCTAAATTAGGTTTCAAGAATTTATCTTTAAATGCTCAACTTGAGAATTCAGATACAATTCAACCATTTAATAAGTATCAATGCCAAATTAACTTTAACTGGATTATTAGAAGCAAAAAAGAACTATCAAAATAAAATGGCAAATGCCTCAACACTTCAAGAGAAAGGAAGACCAATCTTTGAATGGATCAATCAATAGATCAATCAGTACTATGCTAATTCCATAATAATTCAATTTCAAATATTGTCATCATTTCTGTCAGTGAAAAACACACGAAAATAACAGTAACAGCTTTTGTTATAATTAGAACATACTCAAAAGTGAAAACTTGAAAAAGTCACTGCAAAATGAACTTTCGTAACATCAAACAGCAACTAAAGGAAAAAACAACAAAAACCCATTAAGAAAAAACGTGTAAAACAGCCATAAATGCATTTAAAGTACACAAAAACAATCAAAAGAAGAATGAGAGAAAGAAAATGAGTTTAACTAACCCGTTGAAAGCAAACCAACGTTCTCGACCTTGAAAGATTGAAGCAAGGAGAAAGACCACTGTAGCAAAACTGGTTTTAAAGAAAGAAAGAAAGAGAGAGAGAGAGTTGAGAAGCAACCAAGAGAATTGGGAAGTGAAACGGCAACCACAAGCAAAGCTTGTGGCCCCAGAAGAGCCAACAACTGCATCTACTGAGAGCGCTGTCGGAATTTCCAAGGTATACAAATGCAATGGTCTTTCCCTGACAATTATCATCATTCGCCAGATGTTATGAATGAGTTGCCACATCAAACAAGTGGGACCCTCGCTGCAGGACATAGCAGCCTTTTGTTTTCTTTTACTTGTTTGGTCCAGACGGACACATGCCTATCCACTTTAGATAAACATGGAAAGCTTTGTGTTTCCCTAGCCACTGTTGTTCGTCTGCACCAAATATTGTGAAGTTAGACGTAATTTAGAGTGGGTAACACCTTTTGTCAGGAGGTACTTCAAGTGCAATTCATGTTTACGTCCCATGTCTCTCCGTTACATAAAATTTCAGGATTTGAATCAATATCCTCTATCTTAATTCCCTAATCCAGACCTTGATATATCATACCTCATAAGATTGCGGATTGTATGTATATATCTATTTGCAATTAGTGTTACAAAACCTAAAGACGAATTTGATATTAACTTATTCTAATAACAATCATAGATAATGTTGTCTTCCATTTACATTTCAAGCAATATCTTCTGCACATGGCTCTTTGAATTGAGCGATGGCAGCGACTGGAGTAATGTTATGTTGTTAAGATCAGATCAGGTCAATCAACCAAAGAAAAGTAGAAGGGAGGAGGAAAATATCTCACTACTATTGCAAGATATGAGGTTCAGTGTGTCTTGTTTTATTTCATGGATTGAAAAAGAAAAGGACTCTACTATAATCAAACAAGAAGATAAAATGGAGGGGAAAGAAAATATCGTATCATCAATAGAACTTCCATGGAAGACATGTCAGTTTTGAACCTTTCTTTCTAACATAAGTTACTGGTTTTCATTCAACTAGGTTATTCGCTACAATGTTTTAATAATAGAGTTCCTAAAATGTTTCTCTTTCTATTTCATACATATTGTCTCAAGAGTTGGTCAAAGTTTTTAAGATTTTACCCTAATTTATTTTAAATATTAATTAAATTTGAACAGGATAAGTTATTTATTTACTAATATAAGTTTTAGAGAGTAATTGTTCACCCAACTGAAAAAACTCACGCTTTTGTCACCGATATTTATAAAAGTTAATATTTAGCCACTCCATCATTAGCTTCAACGGCTGTTTCATGTGAGTTTCTAGTCGGCTGGCTTTGGTTACATGGTATGTCCAAGAAAAATATCACATGGTAAATGATGATATGGACATGCCATGCCATGTCGTCAAGGTCACTTTGATAAAGTTAATTTATACCCCATAACTAATTGGTTGGGTATAGAGATATATTCTTCTTATTTAAACATTACATCTATTAATAAAGATTTTCTTTTTTTCATATATTTATATATAATTGTTATTATTTACTATTAAGATAACTAGAGAATAAATATTATTTGTAAAAGGAATTACAAAATATTATAATTATGAGATCCTTATTATATTAAAGTATTATTTTTAAATATATTCCTAGTCGAAACTTTATCAAGACCGAATCTTGATAAAATCAAGAGACCTATACATGATTATATTCCTCACTTATGATACCAATAATTGATCTTATTGTTAAAGTATGGGATACTTAAACCAATAAATGGATGCTTGACAAATGTGCAAGTCCAGTGAACATGACCTATTTTAAGAATTCCATTTGGTATCTCACTTAAATGTTTATGAAAGCAAATTCTCATATTAAAGTTGAGTAAGTGATCCTAAAACTTAAGATTATCAGGTTGTCTTGTATATAGAGTGCTATAATTTGATATCGTTTTATGTAATCCTACCCAAGGATGTACAATAGGAGGGATATTGGTTATAACAAGAAACATATGAGGATAGATGAATGATCTCCTTAGAATTCATCACCTAAGTGGTATCAAGGGGAATATTCTTTTACTTCTTAACATGTATTAACTCAAGAAAGCCCTCAGCTAAGACAAAAAGAAGATTTGAAAATTGAGTTTCTCGAATTCAGAGTTAATGACTAGCTTCAAGAGCTACCATGGTAAAGACATATATAGAGTAACATTAAAAACCATGATATATTCTTGTCAGGATATTTTTTTTTTTTTGACAACTATCAAGATACTAGTTGATGAAATGATTGAATTACACGGTAAAAACGTGCACTGAAGATTTAAGTCCAATGATACTAGATCTTCTTAACATTGAGGTAATCTTGACACAATACTAGACGTCAATCTTGAACTATAAATGTGAATTAATCAATTCGAAATTAATGATGAATGCAAAGGAGTTTGATTCATCCATTCCTATTTAGATTTAGATTATAATTCATATTTATTGGATAATATGTTAAGAATCTAATAGGTCACACGCATGTATTAGGAAAGATAATGGGAGTAAGTTAAACTTAATTAGAAGGAGTTTGGAACTTCAAGGATCCAATTGAAAGATTTCAATTAGATTTGGTAAATTTTATAAATAGCATAAAGATTATGAAAATCCTAGAAAGGTTAAGATTACTGTAATTGCCAATAAATAAGAGTCTCTAGGCTTCATATTATACATATAAAAATTAAAAGAAGAGCTTTGGAAAATATTGAGTGAAACTCAAGAGCATCCCTTAAATAGCACTAGGTTTTAGCCTAGACTCCCAACTCTTTAAAAATTATCTCGCTTGCTATTTGTGTTGATCACCATTGAAGGTTGGACAATTAGACTGCTTGTGGTTTGCGATAATCTTCGCTTTGTCGCTTGGTAGTTATGGCAATCAAACATATGGGTATATCATTGCGAGAACTCCTAATTGATAAATTTGTTTATCTAAGTAATTCAATTTATCATGATTTGCTAAGTTACTCAAAGTATAGTATACAAAATAAATCTTAGTCTAGGAAATTATGAATTTCAGGATTTAATAGAAAGTGTTATTATTTTGAACAAAATAGTGGGAGTATTGAACTAAGATTAAAGACCCCGTGTTGAGTAGGTATAATGCATAAATAAATTATGCATGTTCAACTTTATATATTTAGGTTGATAGAACAAATGAGTAACAACACATCATTGTGAAGCATGCTTAATGCTAATAAGCTCATTGGGCCAAACTTTTTGAACTAGTATAGAAACTTGAGACTCGTTCTCAAGCCAAAAAAGAATTCTATGTCCTTGAGAATGCAATACCACCAATCCCTACTAAGGATGCAAGTGATGAAGTAAAGGAAACCCATTAGACTCATCAAGATTATGATTATCTAGTCACATATGTGATATTGGCTAGCATGACTCTTGACCTTTAGAAGTGACACAAGAATATAGATGTCAAAAGTATGATTTTGTACCTTAGAGAGCAAAGTCGTACAAATAGGTATAAAACTTCAAGGAATTGTTGCTATGTAAGATGATAGAGGCAGTTTTAACAAGTTACATATTTTGAAATTTTCAGCTAATTAAAGAAGCTTGGACAATGGAGCTTTATGATGGATTATGAACTAAGTATTGATTTGGTCTTGTAGTCTTTATTAGAAAGATATTCAAAATTCATGATGAACTTGCACACGAATAGGTTGGAAGCCACCATGTCAAAATTGTCAAACGTGTTGGAGATTGTCGAGAAATCCACAAAGAAAGAAAAGAGTGCTTTGTTGCTTGTTTCATCTTCTAAGATGAAGAATACGTCTATGAAGAAGAAGAAAAGAAAAAAGGCAAAGGACCAAGTTGCCAAGCCAAATAAGCTTACTAGGGGTCTTAAGAAAGACAACAAGAAGGGCATTTTGTTAAGAATTGGAGAATATGGTGCCTTGAAAAGTAAGCATATTCTCATATTTAATTTCATTTATGAAAATACATTTTGATAATAAGATGAAGAGTTTGTTTTAAGTAAGCATTCATTATTTAATTATTAAAGTACCGTGATTCTATTAAGATATTAAAATACATTAATATGAAAGTCATATTAGGATTTTTTTCCCATTATCCCTCCTCGAGATCCACAGTATCCTTCTCTTCCCACCAACTCCGCTTCCACTCTCTAATGATGATGAGTCACTTACTAACACCTCTTTACCTTTTCTCGATAATTTTGACAATTTCCCATAATCTTCTTTGTCAATCTCTACCACTGTTGCCTTTACATAATAGAGCATATCCTTGTCCATAAAAGGGCTAATTGCCTTAATGCAACGCTTGCTTCTCACTTCCATCAAGATTTGGGCAAAATCAAACCTTTCTCTTTCAGCTGTACTATTATATACTCAAATGAATTTGCCCCAGTTACTGGCAATTTTCTCAAACACTTTCACATGCCAAACATGGATTGGAACCTCTTCGAGTCTAATCCACACCATATAACTTATGCGGCCATCCCTTTCCTGATAAAGAGTGATAAATTCAAACCATGTATTGAATAAATCTTCGCATGCCTTAAGTAGCATTTTCATATCCTCTTGGCTTAAAAAACTAACAATGACGTTCCTTCCTCCCATTGGTTTCACTTGAATCGAAATACCTTCCAAAAGAAGGGACTTCTCCACCGAAACACAATTGATGAAACTTTTCAACTTCCTTATGGCACATCATTGCAACCATTTGTTGTGCATGATGTGCACAGATTTGAGCACATGGATTGTGCGAATGGAAATGTCAATGAGGACATGATGGATATTGATGAAATGCAAACATGAGATGCATGGTATGAACTATATGTGTGTGTTGTGATGGATGCTCATTATATAAGAATATGAGTTGTTTTAAAGTTGTCTATATTAACAAGGCTTGTTTGGATTTAATGGATCTTACTTATATAGGGAATGTGGATCGTGACAATAAGACTCAAATTTTATAAATTACTGTATCAAAATTAAATTTTACACTTTAACAAAATACATAGACTAATTGCATAATTTAAACAATAATTAACGATTGATCTTGAATTCCTCTAAATAAACCCAAAAAGAGGGTTCCCTTAATTAATATTGGAATTTTACAATTAAAATATTTTGAGTTCAAATGGCGTCCGAATGAGATAAAACATGAATTGTAAATGTAATTAAGATGCATGTCTGCCATTATTACCACTTCGAGTTCCATATTCGGATCGAAATCTTTGGACAATCAACTGTGCTGCTAAATTTAGAGTACTGCTGTATGTACGAACCTATGTGCATGGTGTTCCTTGTTGCTCTTTACACGTTTTTAAAATTGATCATATATAGAGCTGAATTCAAAATTTGAGTGAATCTCATGATTGAAAGAGTCAAGTGGCATTAATTTCCACTTCCATAAAAGAATAGACTGACATAAATAAGTCCTATTTAACTGAACCAGACTACAATCAAAAGCCGTGAAGAAGCATAAAAATTATATCTCTTCAGTTGTCTTAAGACACATAAGAAATGGCTGGCTTGCTGCTGGCTGGCTTATTCATGAAAAAGATACAGAAAAGGTCGATATAGCTAAAACTTAAGGGCACTTGGGTCCTCCTTCCTTGGTCTTCCAATTGTTGTAGCAAGGACAGACTTGCCTGTTACCGTAAGTCCCTGGAGGGACACATAGGCATTTGGCACAGCACTTGAGACAGAAGAACATGCATGGCTTCTTGTGGGATGTTGCTGAGCAACGATACTTACATTTGGGTTGGCAATCTGTACAAAATCACAACAAACAAAATGTTAGTTGGTACTTAATCATGACAACTGTAACACACTGATAAGTCATAGACAAAAAAACCATAGATGCATTACCTGAAGGGCGAAGCTTAGCACTACTATAAGCCTGCAGGTACAAATTCAGTTGATGAAGAAAAAGAAAAAGTTATGATCAGACCTAAAAAAAAGAAGAAAATGAAACGAGTGTTGATATGCTCAGCTCTATTCAATACATACCTCAGCCACATTGGATAGAGTAATCAGAAGAAGCAGAGACAATGGCAGAAACAATGAGCTACGTGAAGCTGCCATGTTTTTGCTCTCTTCCCTTTTCTCTTCAGTAAGATTTTGTAATGATTAAAGAGAAGAGGGATTTGAGTGCATTTTTATAGCAGAAAAGAATATTAATACAAGAACAGAAAAGCGTTGTTTAAGGCGCGAACATGGGGCGTGGGCACAAGATCTCACATGGGGATTGGAGAAGACGATTCCTCGAGCGATAAACGCGGCGTGTCTTTCGTAAGGTTTTGTCTTTGTAAGTGTTTACTTTTGTCAACTTGAGTTCTGTCCTTTTTTGCTTGTTTTCACAAGGTAGTTGAACAGTTACGCATTTGGTGCTACTTGCTTCGATGATTGAATATTTGGATATAGTATCCCATTCTTCATCATCTTTTAGATTTTTTCTAATAAATAAATACTTTCTTCGATCCATACGCTTTTAGGAAAAATCATTTTATAAACATGATTAAAAGATTGATAAGTATCTTTATTCAACTTTGTTAGTAGAGTTTAAAAATTTCGTGATGTACGGAATAATAAATTTATTTTTCATATTATTTAACTTCATACATATATATTTTGAAAACATTTTATTAAAGTTTTTAAATATTGATATTAAATGTTTTTAAACATCAATAATTAAAAAAATTCATAAATATTTTAATATGGAATGCAAAATAGGCAAAAGTATCAAATTTTTGACAAATAAATGAGAATAGAATATGAAGATATCTCACAAAAGGAATGCCAAGAGAGCTTTAATTTAAGATACAAGTTATCATATTAAATAATATTTCATTTATAATCAATCTCTACATTTAATATGAATATATATAATAATATTAATAATAGAAAGTTGTACTTTTTTATTTTGGAAACCTTAACCTGCAATAATAGTGTGCAATAAAGGCGTAATCGGTTAGATCCGATTGACATATTTAACATTTATCGTCCATTCAGTTAAATTAAATTTTATATTAAAAAATTTTATATTAATATATTAATACTTTTAAAGATAATTTAAAATTAAAATTATATAAAACTATCTTCAAGTTGACCTCTAGTCAAAAAAAAAAAATTCATACCGAAAGCCCACTTGAGAAGCAATCCAGGCCTTAGATAAGTCTAAGTAGCACACTTACTGGTTACGCATGGAAACATCTTTCTTTAATACGTATTGGAAATCTTTGGTTTCATGGCTCACTATTTCATGTATTTAAGTATATTCTATAAGAAATATAACCTTAACAAGTCATCTTAAAATAGCATTTGAGTATTTGATTCATTAATTGGTGTATGTTTTAAACGGGATTTGAATCTCTCTACCTCTAATTATAAAAAAAATAATCTTTAAATAATGAGTTATGCCCTTTTAATTTATTTTGTCCACTGGGAAAGCTTGGTTGATTAGTTTAATTTTGAGTGATTCACCCACTAATTAAGTATTAACCAGTTGCTTGATCACTTGATCTTGAATAATCAAAGTACTGTCAGTACAAATGTGTATGTACCAGTGCAAACCAACATGTGAATGACTAAAACTTTTATCCTCATTTTACGCTCCTCCAAGCTGGAAGAGAAATAATGAGTACAGATTGGGATTATCAAATTTATCATATTCATTTGACCAGTGAGAATGATTTTGTGCATCTTGAATCATTAAAAACATAATGTCTCAAAAAGTTCTTAAATTATTTAAGAAAATTTAAATAAATTTTATTTTTTATTACATTCTATGTTTTATTTTAAGTTAAATAGATTTTATGATTAACGATTGACTAATTTTTATTAATCAAAATGTTATTTGTAGTTTTATGCCCAATGTGACGTTATTATAGAAAGTGAAAAATATCACATGATCATACTATATGCCACATCATCATATTATTTCATTATTCATTATAATATATCAGTACGTCATGTGGCATAGGATAATAAATGACAGTATTATTTGATTCAAAATAAAAAAATAAAGACTTGATTAAACATAATAAAAGAATAAAAATTTATTTAAAACTTTTGGAGTGATTCAGAAATTTTTTAGATATTATATTAATCACTAATTATGCAAATAAATTTTCTCTGGATGTTCATGAATTTGTGCAACCACCAAATAGAGGCTATTGCTTTCGGTGATACTATTGGTAATTGTATGTCAAGATTAATCCATTGCTTATGGTATCTAATGGGCTTCACTTTAGGATCATTGATCCAGCGTTTTGAGCAGGAGAGGGTCAATTGAAATTAATATTTGGAAAGAATTGAGTTTTGAAAGATTTAGAATTATTAACTACTACCATGATCCTCAGTGATTTTATGTCGGCAATGATCCTATATCTTTGTTGATTTTGTACCATCTAGTTTGAAAAAAAAAAGGTGTTAGGGTTAGACTAATTACTTTCCAAAAGTAAGTATACACCTTCTCAATAAATTTCATTTCTAAGAAAAGATATATATATATATATATATGTATATATATATTTGATCATTAAGTCAATTCACGTAATTATCAACGCCCAAGTTTTTGCTGCTAAAGGAAAATGACATTCATGTGACAATTGAGATAGAGAGCTGGTTTTGTCTTTGAGTATCCTTGATTATGCTCAAATCCATTGGTTGAGTTTTTTGACTTTACTGATATGCAAAATATCATCATGTTTGACGATGCCGAATGAGAATAACAATGTGAATGACTTACTTTCTTGTAGAAATTCTATTTGTTAAATTATGTAATTAATTTCTATATTTTATTAAAGTGTTAAAGATTTAATTTTTGTATAATAAATTGTAAAATTTAAATTTGTATACTTTTAAAAATTGATAATGTTAGTCCAATTGGTAATATGGTTTAAATTCTTCCATTATATTAAAGCTAAATGTGACATTGCTTGGGTTCCCGTGACATTTGATAAATTTGATAAATTTGACAAGTGATAAAATTATAATGATAATGTAACATTAATTAGGTGATGATGTGATATTGACCGAGTGATGATATAACACTTTTAGTAAGTTAAAAAATTTAAAAATATGATAAATCACTCTTATATTCTTAGATTTTGACTGTAATTCACTATTTGTCCATTAGCATTGGAAATAGCTACTTTTCTCAAAATAATATTATATTGTTAGACGTATATAAATCGTACCATTAGTCCACTATTAGACTTTTCATTTATTTAATGATGTGACATAAATTTTATATCCATTTTACCCTTCTATTTACTTAATTTTATTATTTATTTTTTCAATAACCAACATATGCTCTGCTGCAACATTTAAAATCCTCTGTTTTGGTTTTGAAAAAGTTTCCACAAATCAAATTTGAGCTATATGAAGCCACAAACCAATAATTTGATTCAATTTTTCATCTCAAGTGATCCAGTTGCTAGCTAGCATAACCAAGAAAGAACTTCAAACATTGACATCTTTGGCTCCAAATCTCAGAAAACAAACAATTGTTCGTCACCGATTTTAAAAGATTTCAATAAATCAAATTTGCGCTGTATGAAGCCACATACCAATAATTTGATTCAAGGTCCATTTGTTTGGTAGTAAAATATTTTTTCAAAAATGTTTTTCAGGACTTATACTTATTTAGAAGACGAAAAATTAATTCTAGATATAAAATATTGTACGAGTCAATAGAGTTAACCACGGAAGATGTCTTACACTCTTGAAATCGTAAGACATTTTTTAGAGAACAACAAAAACACTTTTATACTATGTTTCTAAGTATAAATTTGATGAATATTAATATTTAACTTAAAATATTAAAAAAATAAAAATATGTATATTTATATTTAAAAAATTAATTTAAAATATTAATATTTAAATCATACAACACAATTAAAATTAAAAAAAATTTAATGAAATCGTTCAGTACAATTAAATTTTTTATTTATAAATGGAATAAATCTTACTAATAATTATAATAAAAAATATTTCAATGATTGTCATTTAATGAATGCATATTTATAAATGTAGGTTTTGGATATCTTACACAATTGATGAATATTTATATTTTTATAGTTATGATAAAAAGGTGATAAGATGGAAATTTTTTTAAAAAATTAGAGTTTATTTTCATTACAGATTTGTAGTTAAATGCTTTGGGAAATATCATTATTGATTCTGCCCATTTTCATTTTCATTCTTAATTTTGATCCCAAATTAATGAAAATCAAATATCAATATTGTTTTGTAATCAACTTTTATTTATTATTTTAACACCTAAATAACTCCACCATGATGAACAATATTTTTCATAAAATGATCCAAATAAAAAAAATGTTTTTGATAGTTTATCCAAATAACAGAAAACATTAAATTTTTCTGTAAAACATTTTACATAGAAATAATTTTCCTCCAGTAAGTTATTTTTTGATTACCAAACGCATAACCAACGAAGAGCTTGAAATCTTGAGAGGTTTGGTTCTAAATCTCAATAAGAGAACAATCGTTCATCATTGATTTTTTTAATTTCTTTTTCTAATTTTTGGACCGTATAAACCCCATTTCCAATTTCTAGAAATCGAGTGGAAGGAAGTGTTGCAAGGGTGTTTTTCGATAAGAGAACCTCTAGTAGTAGTAGAAGAGCATGATATCTAGAGCTAAATATCATATGAAGACTAAAGTACTATAAGAAAGCATCTAAGGAGGTCCACAATGCAGGATAAGAGTGAAAGTTTGGCTCCAAATGATTTTTTGATAACTTTCATTGAAAACGAAGGCTTTAGGGAAGTAAGGAATGGAGCATGGGGTGATTTGAAAAAATGGTTTTTGTTTATGAAGGAGTGGCATTGATATTTCGTAGTGTTGATTGACTACAAATGGGTGACGATTAAAGGCATTCCGATGCACGTCGATTGATTAATCTTTGATAAAGTACAAAGATTAATAGCATAATACATAAAAAGCCCCTTATACTTTTATTGTGTTCAATCAAACCCTTATATTTTTATTTTAAGTAAAATAAATTCTTACGACTAATAATTGATTTAGTTAAAATACAACTTGTCATTCTATATCACGTGGCACTAACATGACATGCTAACATATCATAATTGATAATGATATGACATATTGACATATGATGATGATGTGACATTGTGAAACCCCCAACATTTATAAGAAGGGTAATTGGATAAATCGTAAAGTGAGCTTTGCATATCTATGATACTTGATTTCTTTTATTAGTTATAGTCCGTTCAATGTATTCTTTTATCCTTTATGGCTGCCACTTTGGTTGGCTGTCATTGTAGAAGCAAAAAATTTTCTAAAGTCGGAATGTCTCAAACAATCAGATTTTTGTAAAATATTTTTTTTAAAATAAAAAATGATGATAATCGTTCCCTTAATATTTAAAAAACTAAAAATGATTTTTTCATAATTTTTGAAGTACGTTTGCTATGGTAAATGAGAGCTACAAATTTATTTTCAATCGAACTTTTCTGATTTTGTTCTTGAAACTAAAACTTAGATTTTGATTCTTTTAGATTATGATTTTTTTTATATTTTTATTAAATCTAAATGGGCAATGTTTGTTTATTTACATTAAATATCTTAAGTAAATGAAGAGTAAAAAAGTAAGAAATAAAAATGAGAACATTTAATGTAAATAAGCTTATGGCCTGTTAAGGACACCAAAAATGCTTTATGGACAAAATCTATCGATTGATTAAACCTAAAATGTATTTTTAAGAGAATTAAAGAACATCTATCAATAAATATTCAATATCTATCGATAGATAATAACTCAAGAGCTTTTTGAAAGGACCTTTAAGCCTATCTATCCTTAAATGGAAAAATCTATCAACAGATGACGCTGATTTTTGAAAAATAAAAGATGGCAAATGTGTATTTTCACACTCCAAAATATAAATATGACCTATTTTTTTAGAGGTTTTCATTCCCAACCATTTTCCACCAGTTTTCTCTCAACTATATGCTCTCTTAATACATTTGTAAACCTAAATCACCATTTTTGGGAGATTAAAGCTTGGACTTTGGGTTTTTCAACAACGGTGATATTTTTTAACTTTGATTCTTTACATCTATAGTTTTTCAGCTTTGAAAAGTACTATTTTGTGTCTAGACTTTTATTAGTCCTTCAAGCTAAAGGATTTGGTGCTTTTTTTCATGGATTAAAGCTCACTCAAGGTAAGAAAAATTTGGTTTAGTTAGCTTGAGATGAATTCGATTAGCTTGGAAAAGGCTTAGAAGGATTATTACATGGTTTATAGTTTGAGTAATAATTTTAATTATTGTTTAACATTTTAGGAATGATCAAAAACTTCAAGAAATTTGTTAAAGTAAAGTTTTGCTTGTTGGTAGAGGTTGACATTTTGAACATGAGTGGATACACTTTTTCAGGTATTTTAATATGTAAAGTGAGTATAATTTTTATGGAATTGATTTAGTATGCATGAAGAAACATTATTTTAAGAATGGCTTATCGAAGGATTTGAGCTCCAATGTTTTCAATTTTGAAATATATGATTAAAGGATTTGATTTGATGGAGATTTGTTATATGAGATAACACAAATAATTTTCAACTAGTTTGCCAATCTACTATATATGTAAATATTCTACTATGTATTTGTTTTCAACAAGGGGAGACATGCTTTTTCAAATGTTTTATTGCAAAAACTTCAATTCCCTTAAGATGGGAAATAAGAAATGTAAATAAATTTATGGATGCTTAGGTGGAGGTATACGTTCCCACCTCAAGCTTATGATATGCTTTATGTGAGAAATATTTGAACATGTGAAATGTGGTTCTTTGAGATAATATGTGTTGTAGTTCTACATAACATATAGGAAAGTTTAAAGGTGTAGCATAAGTTTACTTGAGTTGAATATGTGCTGAAAATATATTGAGATATAGAATAATGTTTTATATGAAAATGTTTCTTAGTGTTTTGTAAGGCAACATTCCACACATAGTGAATGCATCTAATATGATGGATAATGGCTTTTCACACAGTGTGAGGTAACATTCCACACATAGTGATGCATCTAATATGATGGATGATGGTGCTCCACACAATGTGAGGTAATGTTCACACATGGTGCCAACGCCTAGTGATTTGAGTAGTGATCCCCACTACATGATGGTGATGCTTAATGTGAGTGAGGCTGATGTGCCACTCACCAAAGCCCAAACATGGACCAGGACCAAGTAAGCATCTCCATTACATTCATAATTATTGCATATTACTCTTGCTATTATGATGTTATTTGTGGTTGATTTGTATGATCAAATGTTTGATTGAATGGTAGGTTAAACTCTAGGTTGTAAGATAGCCAGGATAGATTACTAGATAGAATAAGTTTCAATGCATTGGTTGAGTTTTATATATTAGATATTGATCACTGAGTTATAAGGATTTATAAATGATTAATTGGGTTATATGGATTGGGAGATGATTGCAAAATGTTATGATCGATTTTTATTGGATGATCTTGAGTACATGAGCATCTCACATGGTTTACAAAAAGATCGAAGTAAGTTACCCATAGTTTGGGGTTTATATGGATAAGTACCGTTTCTCTTAGGGATTATCCAATACCACAGGTAAAGTACAACTTTCTTGTTTTTCCTAAAGGTTTTTTGTAAATCTTTAGTTTATTTAAAGAACCACATGTTTATGAAACATCAATTTCACTATGAAAATAAGACTATTTTATAACAACTCTATTCTTTTGAGCAGTTTGAAATTAAGTATATTTATTTTAAGATGCGTGTTTGCATTAATAATGTAATTTGTGCAAAAAACCTCTCCCCCTTGGCTTGTCTGCTTCCTTGTATTTATTCACAGAATCTTTGTGACTTATATATTATTTTTCCCAAATGTTCTTTCGTTTGCAGATAAGTGATAGCATTTAGCTCCTAAGTCATGAAGGCGTGATCTGTTCATCTTCCTTTGGTAGGTGTCTAGCTGCTTACTTGATGCCTAGAGAGTTGGGTCATGTTCTACTAATGAGTTGGTTTTATGTTTATATTTATGTTTAAGGATATTGAACATTTTTATGATGATGTAACCAATGCTTGGTATATATTTATAATTGTTATAGATGAATGTACAAATATGGCTCAATAGCCTATATGGACACTCGAGGTTGTTGATAAATGATTATGACATGATGTATGAGTCACTAACTCTGAGTTTATTATGAATGAATGCACTTGCTATGTATAGTTGAGAACTTCCATAGATATGTATAGTTGCCTATAAATGCATGCATGAGTTTGATATTGTTTGTTTTATATATGATGATTATGGTTAATGGGTCAAGTTATGATGAATGAATGTAAGAAGGCTCGCTTAGGCTTAATAGGGTACACCTGTTTGGATTCATGTGATGATCATATGCCATTACAAAACAGGATGTGACAAACATACTAATTTGATATGATAGCATGACCATGTAACATTTTCAACCTCACATCAAGGTCATGTAAGTGCAATGTAGATATAAAATGATAAGTGGCATTTCAACTAATGGCAATTAGTTAATCATTAGTTATAAGAGCTTATTTGATCTAAAATAAAAATAGAAGAATTTGATTGAATGCAATAAAAGAATACGAGCTTATTTGAATTTTGTTAAATAGTTTAATAACTTTTTTAAGCATTATGCCAAGGTTTTTTTTTTTAAAAAATGTAATCTATTCCTTCATTGCCAAGCATTATGTAAGATTAATTGTATATCTTAACCTATTTGAATCATAGTAATTAAAGAGAGAAAAGGAAAGCTTCGGAAGCAATTAATGAGGGGTTTGTTGTCCCACCAAATGCCCTACTTTGCTTAGGGATGGCAATGGGTATCCTATTATAGGGTACCTACCGGTATCTGATGCAATTATATTAGATTAGGATACCTTATAATTGGGTTTATGATAGGTTCAAGTAGTAATTTTACTACCCATGTCAAGTTTCGGTATCACCCTTTTGGTACTCGTTATTTGAAATCGATTATATTTTTTTTAATTTCATGTAATTAAAGATAAATCTATATTGTTAATTAAATTAATTCATGAAAGTATGATTATTAATTAACTTGTAATGTGTTTTAATATATATATATATGTACTTTATCTATTGTGTTAATTAATTAGGAGTATAATTACTATTATATATATACTTTTAGTATATATACTTTAAATATAAATGTATTCACTTTCTAGTTTGTGTTAATGTTACAAAAATTATAACTTATAAAATTATTAATTAATATAAATATCTTTATTTATATAACCTTATAATATATATACCTAAAGAGAAATTGGGAGATTATAATAGTTTTGGAACTTAACTTTTTTTTTTTTAATTTCATGTAATTAAGGACAAACACATATTGTCAATTAAATTAATTCATAAAATTATGATTATTAATTAAATTATAATGTCTTTTAATATATATACTTTAATTATATATTGTGTTAATTTATAAAGAATATAATTACTATTATATACACACACACACACACACTTTTAATATAGTACTTTAAATATAAGCATATTTACTTTTTATTTTGTGTTAACATTACAAAAATTATAACTTATAAAATTATTAATTATAATATATATACTTTTGTTTATATAAAGTTATAATATATATACTTGTGAGATTAGAGTAATTTTGGAACTTAATAATTTTTTTTTAATTTCATATAATTAAGGACAAACCCATATAATTAATTAAATGTGTAATGTTGTTGCCTTGTTATAAACTTGCAATGTTGTTTAAGTTGTTGTTTAGATATTTGTTTTTAATTATTTAAATTGATATTTGAGATTTTTTTGATTATTTAAATTTAAATTTTATTGTTTGTGTGCTTTTATAAATTTAATTATTTAGTGAATTATAGAAATATGAATAAGAAATAATATTGTATATAGATACGAGTACGGATTCGGGTTTGGATTTAGACAATTGGGTACCTATAAAGAGTATTTTAATAATTTTTTTACATAATTAGATTTTTAAATAGGTTCAGATAATTATCGGGTAGTGGGTATATATTAAGATTTAAGTTAGGATAGTAAATTTTAAAAATATTCAAATAGTTGTAAAGTTCAAATATCTCATTTATTAATCGAGTTCAAATTCAAATATCCAAAAATTAATGAATAACCTATCCGTTAACATCTTTAACTTTACTAATAAAGTGGGGATAAAACCCTTGGCATTGCAATAGCCAAGGATAAAACTTAAGCCCTGCAAAAGAACTTGCCTAATTTTGGGGGCATGAGCCACCAGGCCAAAGTTGCTATTGGCTTAAACTATTTTAAAAGGCTTAAATATTTGGAATTATTTCCTTTTGGGGTAAAATAGCCTCGCAATCCTAACTTTTAATAAAAATTTCAAATGAGTCTTTTAATTTTTAAAATAGACACTTTGATCCAAAAGTGTAAACATCGTAAATAGATATTATAAAAGGACTAAAACGCTGTTGTTTGTTTATTAATTTTAAAAAAATATTATTATATGTTTTTAAAAAAATAAAAAAAAAGAGAGTATCAATCGATGCTCCCTAACTCCCCAAGAAAGGGGAGGTGCACCCAAAGGAAGGGAGCACCCAAGAGTGGAGCATTGATCTCCCTTTTTTTACATTAATAAAAAAATTAATAAAAATTATATAATAGTAATTTTTAAAATTAATGAAAGATAAAATTATTATTTCAATATTGTTACATCATTAAATTAACAGAAACACTCACGGTTGACTAACAACTGGACTTATATGTCTAGTAAAAGATATTTTTTAAAAATAAAATATTTTTTTCGAAAACTAATAAACTCACTTAGAATTTTAATTAAAACATAAGGAGGTAAGGCTATTTTACCCTTTCTTTTTGAATAGTATGAAAATAAAAAAAGTGTCCAGAACTTGAAAGCATCCAATTCGTTTTTCTTACATTCATTTGCAACGATTTACGTGGGTGGTGTGCCAAATCTACCTGGGGACGCTTTTACGTGACAATTGTATATGGAATGAAAGAAAAAGGAATATTAATATTACAAATGAAATTTTTCATAAAGTGTATCTTAGCAAACCCATTAAAAAAAGAGTTATGTAAATAAAAAAAAGTTAAGGGTAAATGAAACCTAAAGGAAATTTTAAAACAGGTTAGTGTCTTGTTTGAATTGATAAATGCACCATACATATGTGGATATGATGGATGTGCCAAATAGGGGAGGAGCTAATCAACTTTTATTGAGGGGTTAATGATGAAGAGGAATAAAAGCTAAAAATTATTAAAATTAATATGTTGAACTTAACTATTAACAATCAAAATATTCATAATAAATAATAATTTTATATAACATGTAAATCAAAATAAACAATAGCAATGTCTTTTTCAATATAAACAACTAAATTATTTGTAAAAAACTTATCATCTATTTTATTTCGAAATCTTGTCTTTTTCAATATAAATGACTAAAAAATTAATAAAGTTCACATTCAATATTTTTATTTTATTCTATTTAAACTTAAAATATTAAATATTAAACTATAACGTATTAAATATAAATAATTAAATACGATATATAGAATTAATAATTTTTTCTTATATAATCAGAATTGTTTACATATTACATATTTAAGATAATTTCCTTTCAACTAAATATAAAACGTGAAGCACATTAAAAAGCTATACTCAAAATAATTTCTTCTTATATAATTAAGAATTATAAAAATATGATATATTGGTCAGATTTTAAGCAACAACTAATAACACAACACTAGAATTTATATTTGAGAATTATATAATAATTTTTTAATCTTTAAAGACTAAATTATTGAAAATAAAATTCAAATAACAAAAAATAAATAAAACATAGCAAATAGAAGAAGGAACTTACACAAAAAAAATAATTGATGGTTCGTAGAAATTTTAAAAAAAATCTATAGAAATTTGAAACATATAGGCCAAAAGAAACAAAAAATATACTATAATAAAATAAATAAATAAAATTTACATTTTTGTAATTTCACAATGAAATGACAAAAAAAAGGGAAAGAGAAAAAGGAAAAGAGGGAAAAAGGTGTGGAAAAACTTAAAGAGTTGAGGAAAAATTTAAGAGTTTGAATAAAATTAAATGGAGCTTATAGTGTTATTTATTATTTATTATTTGTATTAAGTATTTAATGAAAAATTATTTGGGTCATTATAAATATATATATAATATATAAAAAGTTTTAAATTTTTTGAAGAGCCATAAACAAAGGGACGCTGTGCCTCCGGTGCCAAACGTGATCATATTGCATGGGCCATTCAATTATTAATATTACTTTCTTAACATAATGCTAAGTTCTTAAAATATTCAAAAAAAATTAAATAATTTTTTATTCTTTTACTGTGTTTAATCAAGTTTCTATATTTTTATTTTAAATCAAAAAACCTTTTATAACTAATGATTGATTTAATTGATATTAGTCAAACTGTTACTTATCATTTTATATCCATATAACATTGTGTGTAACGTTGATTTGGAGAGTAAAAAAATGTCACATGAGCGCTTCTACTTCTAATAGGCCATGAACTAGATCAGAATCATTCTCAACGAACCCATAAGAAGTGATCCCATTTTTTTCATCGGGTCCGGGTAGAGACCAAAGGTCTTGAGCGACCAATCCGGCAGAACAACTCAAAAGATAAAGAAGTATCGTTAATTTCTTCATGCTCGTTCCAAGCTCGAAGTACCATTTGTACAAATAAGAATCCCCTTCGTTACATGATTTCTTCTTCATATAGATAGATATAGGATCTATGGGGCAATTACTTAGAAGTACATTTTGTACAACAGCCCTTCCTATCTGATAGAAAAGGATCCCATGATCCTGAACCGATCTTACCTGGGATCGCAAATCCCAAGTTTGTCTATGAAGAGCAGATCTAATTGTATTAGTGTCTATAATTGATTTCTTCTGTGTAATACTAATTGATAGGGCCTCATTGGTAAGTGCTACAAGATCTCGTGCATTGGAACCCATGGTTATGGACCCGAATCCATTAGTATGGAACATTTTCTTTTCCAAACCAAACTAGCATATCACATTATCATCAATTATGATATGTTGGCATACCACATCAGTGTTACGTCATATAAAATGACAAATAACATTTTAACTAAATTAATTATTAGTAACACGAGCTTATTTGACTTAAAATAAAAATATAAAAATTTGATTAAACGTAATAAAAATCTAAAAGACTTATTTGAATTTTTTTCAATAATTTAAAACTTTTTAAAATATTATGTCTACTTTTTTCTTTTATGCTAGATAGAAAAACCCAATAGGACATAGAAAAGTCTCAGAAAAAAAAAAAAACCTCTAGTACGCATATGACAAATTCAATTTCAAATTATACCAACTTTTCTGAAAAAATAATATCTAGATTAAATCATGAAAAACGTTTTTCCCTCTCTAGCCGGTTTGCGGGACATGCTCCTGTCATTTCTGTCCGTATCCTCTTCAAATTGAGCTCCAAAAAGGAACTCGCAAAATTGTAAACATGGAACTAGAATCAACTATCCAAAAGATAGACACAGTCCAACAAAACATTTATAAGGCCCCCTCATCCATCCACATCACATGTATTGAATATATATATAGTTTGGACTGTGGAGGCTTTTAAATATTATATCAATATTTTTAAAGATATTTTTAATTATTTTTTTATTTTTATTTTTTTAATCTATTAACAAGATATTTCGGACAAAATGAAATAACTACAACTATCCTATGTCCCTTGTTTAATTTCTAGATTAAATCATGAAAAACATTTTTACCTCTCTCTATATATATACATGTACAAAACAAGCTCTTTTCATTCCGTCCATACTACCAAAGAAAATTCCTCTTCATATGTGAGCTCAAGATTCTAAACATGGAACTAGAATCAACTATCCTTTACTCATCTCTTTCTCTTATCCTTCTTCTCTTTTGCTTCAAGTTGTTGTCTCAAATCAAAACTTCCAAACAAAACCTTCCTCCAAGTCCACCTTCTCTTCCTTTCCTCGGCCACCTCCACCTTATAAAAAGACCCATCCATCGCTTTTACCATGGTCTTTCCCAAAAATATGGCCCTATTTTCTCCCTCCGGTTCGGCGCCCGCCTTATAGTTGTAGTATCGTCATCAACAGCAGCCGAGGAATGCTTCACCAAAAACGATATCGTTCTAGCTAACCGCCCCAAGTTACTCCTAGGCAAGTACCTTGGGTACAATTGGACCACGGTTGTCGGCTCACCCTACGGTGATCAGTGGCGCAATCTTCGTCGGATTAGTGCCATCGAAATCTTCTCATCCAGTCGCTTGAACGCCTTTCTAAACATTAGAAAAGATGAAGTCCAGCGACTGTTGATGAAACTATCGAGTGATGACAATTGTCGACAAGAATTCATCAAGGTGGAGTTAAAATCTCTGTTTGTCGACTTAACTTTCAATAATATTATGAGAATGGTAGCAGGGAAGAGGTACCATGGTGGGGACAGTGTGACGGACGACGGAGAGGCAAAGGAATTTAGGGAGCTAATGAAGGAGTCTTTTGCGAGCGGAGGAGTTGCCCATCCAGGGGATTTTTTGCCCATTTTGAATTGGATTGGTGGAAGGAGTTACTTGAAAAAATTGATGAATCTTGGAGAGAGGATGGATCGGTTCCTGCAAAAGTTGATTGATGAGGTTCGGGCTAAGAGGCAAGGGAATACTATGATTGATCATCTTCTTTCTTTGCAACAAACTGAGCCTGACTACTATACTGATCAACTTATCAAAGGCCTAATTCTGGTAAGAGCCCTGACCGCTACCTTAAATTCTTATCTTTCTTTCTTTCTTTTTTTTTTTTTTAAAAAAGAGGGGATTGGAATCTGATTTTTTTGCGTAATTAATATATGCATCCATTATTGAATTAAATATTCAAAATTATTAAATTAAATACTCAAAAGTGTTACACTAATTTTTATGTTCAATAAGAAAAAGGTAATTGAATCTAGGGATAAGATACATGCATAGTTTTGGGCAAACTAAATTTTTCCGGTAGTTAATAAACTAGCTAATTTCTTATGTTTTAGTGTCTTACTCAGCATTCCATGGTTTTTATTTTATTTTTTGATGGAATTGAAAAGTTATATTAAAACAAAACAGGCATTAATTATTAATTAATAGTTTGCAACAATATTTTTAGTCATACCCCGCCTATGAATTGTAGCTGATTAATTAGCTCAGTAAAATTTCATTGATCTTATCGATACCCAAGTTTTTATTTAGTTTACAAAATTGCATGTGCGTGTAATTGTTAATATATTCAAAATGGTTTCCTCTCAGTCAGATAGCATTGCTGTTTGATAGTGAGCGATGAGTGATGGTGCAATAAGGTTCGTGACATGCGTGGTCGTCAATGGTCCATATCAATGACAGAGTCAGAATTTTATATTTAAAAGATAAAAATAAAAATTTTAATATTTGTAAAGATGAAATTATAAATGTTTTTAAAAAATAAAATTACAAAATTTGAAAAAAAAATTATTAAATTTTAAAATTTTAGGAGCGCGGGGTCCCTGCTGCCCCTTCCCTCTACCTCTGGTTCATATATATGGACCACGTTGGAACCAATCAGAATCAGAGTCAGTCTGTTTCATAAAATCCAAAATTTTGAGGAGAGAGATTGATTGAATCAGTATTAATTGGAAGGATCCACGGCTGACACCACTCGATGGCTTATCAACATAAATGAAATTTGCTACGGAACACATATCGGTGCTTTAACAAAAACATAGTGAGCTTCTATTAATTAGTTTTGTGGTACATGTTGACCGTTCTCTTGCATAGTTTCTTTATTTGAAATATAGAATCCATTGAAGAAAGTGTTTACTTGTTTAAGATAATTAAGTTTTATGAGAATATAATTTACAGGAAGAAATTACATATTGTGCAGGTAATGTTGCTTGCCGGAACTGATACATCAGCCGTCACATTGGAATGGGCAATGTCCAATTTACTCAACAACCCAGATGTGTTGAAGAAAGCTAGAACTGAACTGGATAGTCAAATTGGCCAAGAAAATTTAATTGATGAACCCGATGTTTCCAAGCTTCAATACCTGCAAAGTATCATCTTTGAGACCCTTCGGTTGAACCCTGCAGCTCCTCTTCTACTCCCACACACGGCGTCGACTGACTGCAGGATATGCGGATACGATGTGCCACGTGACACGATCGTATTGATCAATGCATGGGCTATTCATAGAGACCCGACGTCATGGGATGATCCAACAAGTTTTAAGCCTGAGAGGTATGGAAATGGAGAGAGGGAATCAAACAAGCTGATGCCTTTTGGATTGGGAAGAAGGGCATGTCCTGGAGCTGGCCTGGCTCAACGAGTTGTGGGCTTGACCTTGGGTTCATTGATCCAATGTTTTGAATGGGAAAGAGTTGGTGAGAAAGAAGTTGACATGGCTGAAGGTGATGGAACCACCATGCCTAAAGTCGTGCCATTAGAAGCCATGTGTAAAGCTCGTCCCATTGTCAACAAGGTTCTCACCGGAACTATTTAACATGGTCTTATGTTTCTAAGCAACTCTCCAGTAAATACAATTTGTGCAATAAGAGTTATCCCTCGTTATGTGTGTAGCCTAAGCTTCAAAAAATATATCTTTAATAAGATTTTATTATCTCCCCATATGAATCCACCTTCAATAATTATTTGTAGAAGAATTCCTTTATTGAATCATATCAGCATCACAAAATCTTGCTGGTGATTTCACTAAACAAAGTTCGTCAATGACTAGTCAAGGGAAAAATTGCCTCAAATATAAGATGGAAGTCTTACGTATATCTTAACTTCAAGATGAGTATTTTAAGATATATATGTATGTGTGTGTGTATATATATATATATAATTGAAAGTAAAAAGAGTTAAGAAATTGAGGAGCTCCCCCTATTGTGAATAAAGTTCTCCATCAAATTATAGATAATGATTATTAATTCATAAATTAAATTGAAAACAAATATTTATTTATAATTTTATCAAAGTATTTTGTGCTTTATATTATAATTTTTTTTGTTTAAAGTAAAAAACTAATGACAAATGCAACAACTAAAGAGAGATCAATAAATCATAAAATTATGTTCAGATCTTTGACTTTTTACATAATAAAATATGTTTAAGATGTATCAATTAAGTAATTCAGAATGAAACATGGTTATTGTAAAGATAATTACAATGCCAAAGTATAGTCTTTTCGTACTGAAACATTTAATTAGATATCAAAAAAATTATTAAATATAGTATGTATTGTTTAAAAATTAAGACAAAAAAAGAAAAGAAAAGCCATAAGTGGTTTCCTAAGAAGCATGTGAAGATGTGGTTAAAAAATATGGAGAGGAGAGTTGATGGAATGAAGCATGAGAGAGAGGAAATTGACAGTTGATAAAGACGTAACAATCAAAGAGAGGAAGTTCCAATCATAGAAAGGTATCCCTCCTCTTCTTTGCTAGAAGAGTATCACGTATGCGCTGACGCCTGGTTGAGCACGTTTTATAACATGGATTAATTACGACCACTTACGCAAAGTAAGGGACAGTGAGATCGAGACACCGACAAAACTAAGCTCGTAAAAATCTGCAAAAAGGTGCTAGTCCTGAAGAACACGAAAGGGAGAGGCAAATGGGAAATAAGCCAGGAGAACGCGGGATTATATACCTCCTCCATGTTAGGAAGTCTGACGAGGAAGATGCGACCCATATTTATTCTGCATGAAAGATGGCTCCAGATTTTTGCAGTTATTTCTTGGATAACACTTTGATACACCTCTCGCTCTCAATAATATATATAAACAAAACCATTTCATTTCTTCACAGCATATAAATTAAAACCATCATCAATTAAAGTCGAAGAGAGTTCGCAGAAGCAAATTAAACATGGAGAAACAACAATTCTCTACTCCTCTCTTTCTTCTGTCTTCTCCTCATTTCTTTAACCTTCTTTCTTTCAATCCAAAAATCCCACAAAAACCTCCCTCCAGCCACTTCGCTTCCCATCCTTGGCCACCTCCACCTCCTAAAACCCCCATCCATCGCTCCTACCACACTCTTTCCAAAATACGTCCTATCTTCTCCCTCCCAGCTTGGCTCTCGACTTCAGTTGTAGTATATCTTTGCCGCAGCCGAGGAATGCTTCACCAAGAACGATCATTATTTGGCTAATCGCCCCAAGTTAATCCGGTGGAAGCACCTAGGCTCACACTACTACCAAATTATGCCTCGCCTTATGGTGACCATTGGCGCAACTTACGTCGAATCAGTACATTGATTTCTCATCAAGTCGCCTAAACAAACAATAAGTGTTCGAAAAGACGAAATCGGCGCTGTTGCTCAAACATCGCGTGATTCGCGCCAAGACTTCACGACAGTGGAGCTGAAATCTATGCTTTCTGAGTTGACGTTCAATAACATCATCAGGATGGTAACAGGGAAGCGGTACTATGGAGATGAAGTGACAAATGAAGCAGAAGCAAAAGAGTTTAGGGACTTAATAGCAGAGCGATCTAGGAATGGTGGAGCAGCAAACCCAGCAGATTTCTTTCCGATGTTGAACTGGATCGGTCAATGGTATGAAAAGAAGGATAAGAGCATGGAAAGAGAATGGACGTGCTCTTTCAAAAGTTGATTGATGAGCACCGAAGTAATAGGCAGGAAAATCCTAGTATGATTGCTCACCTTCTTCCTTGCAAGAATCCGAGCCTCATTATCACACTGACGACATTTTGAAAGGGCTCATATTGTTATTGAACTTGAATCTTTTTCTTTTGTCCTTTTCGTTTTCGTTGTTTGTACGGCTGAAAGTCCATTGGGCTTGTAACAACAACCATCATCCTTTCCGACTATTCAAACATGAAACTTCTTATCTTAGTTCTTATTGTTCTATTGTATTGGCATGCATGTTAACAAACAAACTTTATTGTGGGCAGTGATGATACTTGCAGGAACAGACACATCTGCGGTCACATTAGAAGTGGGCAATGTGCAATTGCTTAACCACCCAGAAGAGTGTGAAGAAAGCTAGAGCTGAAATAGACAGTCAAATTGGCCAAGAAAACTGATTGATGAGCCAGATCGATGTTTCCAAACTGAATACCTTCAAAGCGTCATATCCGAACTCTTCCGATTATACCCTGCAGCTCCTCTCCTGGTTCCACCACATGGCATCCAGTGATTGCACAATAGGTGATACGATCGTACACGTGACACGATCGTTCTGGTCAACGCATGGGCTATTCATAGGGATCAAAACTATGGGATGATCCAACAAGTTTCAAGCCGGAGAGAGTTCGAAAACGAGAAAGGAGAATCACACACAGCTCATGTCATTTGGACTGGGAAGGAGGCATGTCCAGGAGCAAGCCTAGCCAGCATTTGGACTGTGGGCATTAAGCTCTGGATCATTGACTTATCGGAATGCGTATTGTAAAGCTGGGCGCAAAGGGTTGAAATGCATGAAGGCAAGGTTGACATGACTGAGAGAGGAAACGGGATATGCCACCATGCCGAAAGCTCAGCCATTGGAGGCTATGTGTAAAGCTCGCCCTATCGTGAATAAGGTATTGTACAAGGAGAATGTTTAGTTTATTTGATATAAATATGGTGAACATATTGCAAAAATAGGCTTTGAATTCTTAGCTAGTGTACATAATCTTGTAGCAGGACACCATTAGTGCATTGTACAATTTTATTGTCGATATTATTATATTTTGGATGATTTGGATTGTATATAATTGTTATATATTAAGTGCCAGCATCGCTAAAATAAACTTGTTGGGATGAACTCAGGGAAAATCCTCTCTCGACTCATTAAATTGAATCTAATAGCAACGATGGTGTTATCAAGTTTTTTCCTGATTTTTGAACCCATTGATCATTCAATTATTATGAAAATTAAATTAACAAAAGTTAATATAACTACTACATTAACAACATCCTTTACAGCAATCGAAGTAATCTAAGTTTAACTATAGCAGTAATAAACAGAGGATTCAATTCCCAAGTTTCAATTGAAACCGATTTTTTTTCTCAATCAAGACTGATTTATTATCAAGCATCAAAGACGATCAACACCCTGAAAAACGAGGGCATGACCAAAAGCCAATAGGACAGTGATAAATCAGCTGCCAAGACAAATGGCCATACGGAGAAATTGATACAAAGCATATAGCCCAATATAAACACTGCTACCCACAAAAGATAGCGTTACATTACATCATACTCAGACGCCAAACACCATAAAACATACCGGACTGATCTATACCAAACTTATGTATGACATGATCTAAATTTGATACCATATAAAATCAAAATCTGCAGGAAACCATTTAAGTAAAAACAAAAATCCATAATCCTGTTTGAACTTTAGAAAATCTATAATCCTGTTTGAACTTTAGAGGCCATTAAAACAAAAACCAAGGCAATGGCCAATAGCTTCATGTACGTGATGACAATAAACAAAAATCTATAATTTTCAAAGTCTGATGCAAAAAATTAAATCAAGGATGGCTCACTAACCTCAAGGGCCTATAGTTAAATATTCAATTAAGGTTTTTTTTTAAAATTAAGAAAATGCAATCTTTTTTATTGAAATAGCTGAAGATCATTAAATATATAGTAGGGGTATTTTAAAAAATAACCCTTAAAAATAAGATGTTTTCAAAAATAGCCTCATTTATAATTTTAACTATTTTTAATCAAGTTGGATAAAATTACCCTTAATAAAATTACACGTCAGGATGTTACACACCGTGTATAGAAATATATTACACGTCATGGTTAAGTTATTATACGCCATGCACAAAAATACGTGACACGCTATGGTTAGGTTGTTACATGCCATGATTAGGTTGTTACACGCTATGTATAAAAACGTGTGACACGTCATGGTTAAGTTGTTACACGTCATGTATATACATGTTACACACCATGGTTAGGTTGTTACACCCCATGTTAAAAAAAAAATACTGTTGTTACATGTCATGTACAAAAATATGTTACACGCCATGGTTAGGTTGTTACATCCCATGTTAAAAAAAAATACTGTTGTTACATGTCATGTACAAAAATATGTTACACACCATGGTTAAAAAAAGTTGTTACAAGCTATGTTGAAAAAAAAAGTTATTACACGCTATGTTGAAAAAAAAACTAATATCAAGTCTTGTGGAGGTGACTTATAATAATCTTCCAATTAACCTTCTGTACTGCCCTGGATCTGAGCAAAGTGGTCCTTCATTAGGATCGAGCTTGACCTGTTGGTCCATAAGTGATGAAGTGGGTCTTGCAACTAGTAAGGCCACTATCTGCCAATATATCAAGCCCCTATTTCCATTGGCTCAAGACACTGCTGGATAAAGAATGTGCCACCTCAATGCTCGAAAAATATTTCAGCTTGCCCAAATCTTTAATAAGAAATTCACGATTCAAGTGAGCCTTTAGTTAGGAAATCTTGAGTGCATCAGTCCCTGTTAGTATAACGTTATCAACATAGATTAATCCTACAACAAATGACTCCTTGGCAGAGTACATGAATAGAGAATGATTGGCATGCGATTGAACAAATCCTATGGTTAGTAAGGAATTAGTGAACTTTTGATACCAATTTTGTGATGCTTGACGAAGTCCATACACAGTTTTCTTGAGTCGACAAACACACTGCTCCCTTTTTCTAGCAACACCTTGAAGTATTTTCATGTAGACTTCTTCTTCTAAATCCCCATGTAGAAAGGCATTGTTGACATCCAATTGCTGTAACTCCAAATAAGGTACTACAACGATAGCTAAAAGACAACGTACTGTGACCAATTTTGCAACTGAAGCAAAGGTTTCATGGAAATCCACCCCTTCAATTTGTGTATAGCCCTTGGGGAATGAAGGATATCAGAGAATCATGATAGATATTATAATGAAAGATGATAGGGATCATGACAAAAATGCTAGAGTGAGTACACATTCACCCCAAAAAGTGATGGGAAGGTTGGCTTGAAATTGAAGTGTTCGTACTATTTCTAAAAGGTGGCGATGTTTGCATTCCACCACACCATTTTGCTGAGGATTGGCTGTGCAACTAGTTTGCCTTTTCATGCCATGCTCAAAATAATGATTCACCAAATCTTCATGCTTAAATACCAAACCGTTGTCTATTCACAATATCTTGATTTGTGCATTAAACTGTGTCCTGGCCCACTGAAAGAAATAAAGTAAAATATTTCTAGTTTCTGATTTATGCGTCATAAGAAAAACCCATGTTGCTCGATTATAATCATCAACAATAGTGAGAAAAAAATGTATTCTTGAAAAGGCTAGCTCTAATACCATGAGGAGTTTGAATACTCACTTGAATGATTTATTCAATTAATATTCATCCATTTATGTACAAGTCATAATGTCAACATAAAAAGAAAACGATTTGTACAATAAAGTGTAAAGCTTAAATCAAGATTGTAGTGTCTTATGATTAAGGAAAGTAAGGGAATTAGATTAGAAAATTATATCACTAAGTCAAGGAGCATATTTGTCGTGATCCCTATTATCCTTCATTAAGATATCTGTCATGATTCTCTAATATCTTTCATTAAATATTATATCAATATTTTTGAATTTAATTTTAATTTATTTATTTATTTTTATTTTTTTAATCTATTAATAAAACTACAAGAACAAAATAAGATGTCTACAGCTATCTTATGTCCCTTCCTTAATTTCTACAATAAATCATGAAACATGTTTTAAGCTCTATCTATATACATGTACCAAACAAGCTCTTTTCATTTGCTTCCATACTACCAAAGAAAATTCCCCTTCATATTGAGCTCAAGAAAGAAACTAGCAAAATTGTAAACAGGGAACTAGAATCAACTGTCCTTTACTCATCTCTTTCTCTTATCCTTCTTCTTTTTTGCTTCAAGTTGTTGTTTCAAATCAAAACTTCCAAACAAAACCTTCCTCCAAGTCCACCTTCTCTTCCTTTTCTCGGCCACCTCCACCTTATAAAAAGACCCATCCATCGCTTTTACCATGGTCTTTCCCAAAAATATGGCCCTATTATCTCCCTTCGGTTCGGCTCCCGCCTTGTAGTTGTAGTATCGTCATCAACAGCAGCCGAGGAATGCTTCACCAAAAACGATATCGTTCTAGCTAACCGCCCCAAGTTACTCCTAGGCAAGTACCTTGGCTACAATTGGAGCACGGTCGTTGGCTCACCCTACGGTGATCATTGGCGCAACCTTCGTCGGATTAGTGCCATCGAAATCTTCTCATCTAGTCGCTTGAACGCCTTTCTAAACATTAGAAAAGATGAAGTCAAGCGACTGTTGATGAAACTATCGAGTGATGGCAACTGTCGACAAGAATTCATCAAGGTGGAGTTAAAATCTCTGTTTGTCGACTTAACTTTCAATAATATTATGAGAATGGTAGCAGGGAAGAGGTACCATGGTGGGGACAGTGTAACGGACGACGGAGAGGCAAAGGAATTTAGGGAGCTAATGGAGGAGTCTTTTGCGAGTGGAGGAGTTGCCCATCCAGGGGATTTTTTGCCCATTTTGAATTGGATTGGTGGAAGGAGTTACTTGAAAAAATTGATGAATCTTGGAGAGAGGATGGATCGGCTCTGGCAAAAGTTGACTGACGAGGTTCGAGCTAAGAGGCAAGGGAATACTATGATTGATCATCTTCTTTCTTTGCAACAAACTGAGCCTGATTACTATACTGATCAACTTATCAAAGGCCTAATTCTTGTAAGAGCCTTGACCACTCCCTTAAATTCTTATGTTTTTTATTTTAGAAAGAGGAGATTCCAATCCCACTTTTTGGCGAGTTATATATATACTTATCACACAAATCAAATACTCAAAAGTGTTATATTAATTTTAATGTTTAATAAAAAAACCCCATAGTGTTTGGATTTAGGGATAAAATAAATATAGTTTTGCCTTTACAAAGAACATTTTGTTAATCCCTTGTTTTCTACCTTTAGGATGTCAACCTCTAATCAGAAATTAAATTTAGCCTTCTCTAAGGAAAAAAAAAAAATCAAAACTAGTAATGGGATTTTCGTGATGAGAGCTCTACATATAATATTTTCAATTGTTTTGGTGAACGACGGAAGGACATTTTGATGCTTCTACTGAAACATTAGCTTTATTTGGGTTGAATTATTTTCAGTCCTGAGGCTAAGAATTTTGTCCCACTCCAATTTTCTTTTTCATTAAAACGGACAAGTGACGGTGAATGTAGATGGGCATAGGTAACATCCAAAAGCCAAAAATATAAAATATGTCCGACACGATTTCTACTGCTCAACAATCTTCAATCATACTAACTTTCTATCATGGACAAACTAAAATTTCAGCTAGTCGCAACTAGCTAATAAGACTTATGTTTTAGTGTCTTACTCATGATTGCAAGGTTATTATTTTCTTTTTTGGGATGAAATTGAAAGGTTATATTAAATCAAAACAGGTCTCGACAAAAAAAACTAATAGTTAATGGATGCCCAAAGATTTTTTGTTTTTTAATTAGTAGTATTAATTATCGATTCGCAAAGGTTTTATTTGGTTTAGGAAATTGCACGTGCATGCAAATATTAACATATTCAGAATGGTTTCCTCCCAGTCAAATCGCACTGGAATTTGCCAGTGAGGGATGAGTTACGGCTCATGATGACTCATGATAGGCATGGTCCAAGCCGGTGGTTTGTATATGTGGACCACTTTGGAACCGGTCCAAGTCAATGATTCATAAAATCCAAATTTTGTGGAAAGATCGGTATTAACTGGAAGGTGCCACGGCTGACTCCACACGATGGCTTATCTACGAAAGATAAGTCGGTGCTCTGACAAAAACACAATGAGCTTATATCAACGACTTTTATGTTACTTGTTGACCTCTCTCTTGCATTGTCTTCTCTAGAAGAAATATAGAATTCATTGAAGAAAGTGTTTTATTTTAACTTGTGCATAGATGTTAATCTTTATGAGAATATAATTTACAGGTAGAAATTATATATTTTGTAGGTAATGTTGCTTGCCGGAACTGATACATCAGCAGTCACATTGGAATGGGCAATGTCCAATTTGCTTAACAACCCAGATGTATTGAAGAAAGCTAGAACCGAACTGGATAGTCAAATTGGTCAAGAAAATTTGATTGATGAATCTGATGTTTCCAAGCTACAATACCTTCAAAGTATCATCTTTGAGACCCTTCGGTTGAACCCTTCAGCTCCTCTCCTACTCCCACACATGGCGTCGACTGATTGCAGGATATGCGGATACGATGTGCCACGTGACACGATCGTTTTGATCAATGCATGGGCTATTCATAGGGACCCGACGTTGTGGGATGATCCGACAAGTTTTAAGCCTGAGAGGTATGGAAATGGAGAGAGGGAATCAAACAAGCTGATGCCTTTTGGATTAGGGAGAAGGGCATGTCCTGGAGCTGGCTTGGCTCTACGAGTTGTGGGCTTGACCTTGGGTTCATTGATCCAATGTTTTGAATGGGAAAGAGTTGGTGAGAAAGAAGTTGACATGGCTGAAGGTGATGGAACCACCATGCCTAAAGTCGTGCCATTAGAAGCCATGTGTAAAGCTCGTCCCATTGTCAACAAGGTTCTCACCGGAACTATTTAACATGGTCTTATGTTTCTAAGCAACTCTCCAGTAAATACAATTTGTGCAACGTGTAATAATAAGGGTTATCTCTCGTTATGTGTATAGCTTAAGTTTCAATAGAGGCTTCATGTGTACAAAAAAATATAATAAATATATAGTACCTGTGAATTGTCATACTAAAAATATATATAATAAATAACCTAGATTCGGATCTTGAGACGGAAAGAGTAGGAATATATATATAGTACCTGTTTGCCTCTTAATGTGTAACTAAAAATTACTTGTAGAAAAAACATTAAAGCATCACTTTTCATTAGTGCATTGTGTAACCTCTTTTTGCCTTCACTAGCTACCTTGCATATTGCTTTGTTTATTTCTGTAAATCTGACTTGTGGGAGAATTTTTATAATGGCATAATATCTAAAGAAAGTCTTAAAATATTTTAAAAAATTTAAATAAATTTTTATTTGGATATTTATTTACAATTCTTTAAAATATATTATAAGAAAACACATTTCTTTGCTTTAAAGTAAAACACTAATTACAAAAACAACATGTAAACAAAGGAGGTCAACGTTCATCAACAGTAGAAAAATGGTGAGATCCTCAACCTCTAACACAATAGAAACATATTATGTAAGTTGGGAAGAGACATGATTCTCTGAATAATTATGATGTCAAATTATAAATGTCTGGTACTCAAGTATTTAACTTAATGTTAGTATTCAAATACTTAACTTATTAGTTGATATATGACTTTTTTTTTCAAATAAAATTTAAATTTCTTTTTTTAATTTAAAAAAAGTATTTAACACAATATTAAATATAAATATATCTTGTTTAAAAATTACAAAAAGAAAAAGGAAAAGCTATGAGTGTGTCCCCAGAAGCACGTGAAGATGTGGTCAAAAAATATGGAGTGGTGGGTTTGTGCAATGAAGCATAGGAGAGTGGAAATTGATGGTCCAAGGAGAGGAAGATTCAATCACAGAGAGGTGTCCCTGCCTTGCTAGAAGAGTATTACGTAAGCGCTGACGCCTGGTTGAGCACGCTGTGTAACATTGATTAGTAGCCATGGCGGCGGCCATTTCTTGGGGCATTAATTACGACCACTTTCGCAAAGATAAGGAACAGTGAGATTGAGACACTCACATATATGCCTTGACTTGATAGTGTAGACAGTGACATATTTTAACCATTTTTAATTATAATTTAAATTTAAAATTTCAAGTTTAAGTCTCAATGTCATATAGATTTCGTTTAATTTTATATTTGGTTTGTCAATCAAATAAGGTATTGTTGAGAGAGAGTGTACATGAAATTTTTGAATTGGTTTGAAAAGATATTGAGAGATATTGTATTGTATTTTAATTTTTTAATAATAAAAGAATTATTTTATTTCTTGAACACAGGTAAAAAGTTCAAAACAAGTAAATTATTATTCTATTCTATTAGCTTGATTTCTTTAAATTTTGTTTTTGTTATTTCTTAAACAATCTTCTTAACATGGTCTTCATTTTAAAGTCTTGATTCTTGACTTTAGTTGTTGTTTTTGTTGTAATAATTTTTTATTTACATTTAAAATTAAATAAAAATAGTGAAATTATAAAAGATATTTAACCTAATTGTGAAAATGACACATTGAGTTATCTGTATTGAAAATTAACAGGATATTTTTTTTATTTTAGAAAAGAGGAACTTGAATCCGAATTCGGATATATGTAATTTACAAATTTAATGTGTTATTATTAAGAAAACATTTTTTATGTTTAATTAATATGACTTTTTTTTTTAGATTTAAAAAAGTGTGTTAAATATATGAGAATAAATACATAGTGAAATTATTACATCATTCTAGGTTAAGCAACACCTAAAATGTCCCCAAATAAAAGAGAATAGATACTAAATGGAGGTGAACTCAACATATTAAATCTCAAATGTAAATTCTCATGATGTGTGGCCGTTCAATTGACACACTAATTGCCTTCATGAACAACCTGAGAAATTGAACACTCCCAAAGCAACTGAAGTTTCTGTTTTATATGCTTGATGAGATGAGCATTCAGGTCCAAAGCAATAAAATGCTTATTAGTTAACTTCTGAATGGCTAACAAAGAATCTGGCATCTCATATTACACCTCTAACTGTTGCCAATCCTGGTTGTTATCTCGCACTGCCATCAACATTAAGCTTAACAAAGGAACTCTTAGGCTTTTCCTAAGCAATAAAAAAGTCTTGTTCGCTTGCAATCTACTCTCTTTTAAAGTTGTCCCAAGCTTCCTTAGACTTGGTCCCTATGTCCTGTCATGCATTATGAGGCCAGACAAAATCAGCGTAAAAACTTGATGAGTTTCGCCAAAACCATAAAACCCATAGTGTGTAGTGGTTTTGGGTTTGAACATGGGAAAGTAACATTCTGTCCAATTCAAGAGGGAATCACCTCCCCTACCACGATTGCAATTCGATATCCATGTAAAATTACATTTACAGCAAAATCACAAATCAAACGGTGCAAAGTGCTTCCAATAAATTAAAATTTCTATAAAGTGATCTACTTTCCACGTATTAAATATTTAATTTAAATACAAATCTAAATAAGATTTTTAATGAAATCTTTAATTTTTTTTGTATAAAATGTTTTTTTGTTTCTTCAATGTTGGCCTACTAAAGATGATGACATGTCATTCATCTTATCAACTTAGTTCTAACTCCCTTTTATTGGGTTAATTGGCAACATCATATATAGCCTCAACTCTATATTGGCTTATTATATTTTAGATAAAATATCTTTATTTTTTTAAAATTTTAATTGAAATTACGTAAAAATTTATTAATTTTTAAAATAAACAATTCGTACTAAGACTAAAAACACTATTAATAAAAATAATAAAAAATTAAAATATATTATTTTATTAATTTAAAAAATTATTATTATATTAAAAACAACGCCGATCAACTCCCCTTGCTAGGGGAGCACAGACCGATGCTCCCAAAGGAGGGGAGCCCAATCAGGGCTCCCAAGGCCCCATGGGGAACCCAATGCTCCCTTAGGGAGCCTCAATCGAGCTCCCCAAGGGAGCTTCGGTGCTCTCAAGTGAGGAGTTTTTTTTTTAATTAATAAAAAATAATAAAATTATATAATTTAATTATAAAAATTAATTAAAGATAAAATTATTTTTTACTATTATTATATCAATAAGTTGAAAAAAATTACTAATAGTTAACTAACAGCTGGATCTATGTATCTAACGAAAAAAAAAATTTTGAGACAGAGTATTCGTTTCGAAAATTACTGAATCTTTATGTAATTTCGATCAAAATTTAAAAGATAAAGGTATTTTATCTTATATTTTTTAGACAAGCATCGACCTTTTTTATTATATTAATTTTTATAAAATATTACGACAGCCACTTTTTTTACAATTTTGCAAACAAAAAATTAGGTATAATTAGAAATATTTAATTTAATAATAAATACACATATATGGAGATCTCTTATTTAAACATTAAAATTTTAATATTTATTTAAGTTAAAATATCTAAAAAGTTTTTAAACTATTCAGAAACTTTTAAATAAATATCAATTATTTTAAAATCTTATATTTTTATTTTAAATTAAATAAGTTATTATGACTAATAATTGATTAACAATTATTAGTTAAGATGTTACTTACATTATGAGCAATTTATGTGACATGATAATATATTAGATAAATAATAACATGATAGGTTGATATAATATAATGATATGGATATATAGTATTTTTTATTTTCTATGTAATAAGTAATATTTTAATTAATAATAATTAATTAATAGTTAATTATAAAAATTTATTTAACTTAGATTAAAAATACATGAATTTGATTAACAATAATAAATACTACAAAAAATTTTAAATTTTTTTAGATAATTTTGTAATCTTTTCAAATACTATTTCTTTGTTTTTCCGAACAGAAGCTTGTAAAAGTCTACCAAAAAGAGCTTGTCATGTAGAACACGAAAGAGAGGGGCAAAGGGGAAATAAGCCAAGAAAGACCCGTAATTATATACGCTCCATGTTGAAAGTCGGACGAGGAAAAGTCCACCCGTACTTTATTCCACAATTGAAAGAAGGCTCCAGATATTTGCAGTTATTTCCTATATAACACTCTCATTACACCCTCTCTCGTTTCATTTCTTCCCAGCATATAAATTAAAGTCGAAGAGAGTTCGCAGAGGCAAATTAAACATGGAAGAAACAACAATTCTCTACTCCTCTCTTTCTCTTGTCT
>NW_018397269.1:794418-795756 GCF_002168275.2 Theobroma umbraticum
GGCATGAGGTTATTGTTGACCAGAGTTGAGCAGCCATAGGATTAAGAATGTTAACAGTAGGACACATCTTGAAGATTTGGGCAGAGGCTTGAGTGCTTTTTCCCCCCTTTAATTTTTTAAATCTTTCGGGTTTTTACTAAAACGAAAAATGAGAACAGTGGTGGGCGAAGTTTGGTTAGGTTTGTTCATCTGGTTTTTTGGTGTGTGAAGAAGATATCCTTTAATAATGGTTTAATTTATAGTGGTTTGGTTATTTTGCTCTTTGGGTTAAATTGTGGAACATTGCGGAATAGCTATTCATAATGGAAAAAAGGGTTGGGGCGGAATGAGTAAGTGTGGAATGAAGCCAGATAGTTTTGTTTCTTTATTTATACGATTCGTTCACCTTTTGCATTTTGGTCTATCAAAGAGTGACAATTTCATGGCCAATTTCTGCAATTTTGAGCATTCACTCAAAATCACTTCCATATTAAATTCTTAAATCTAAAACAGCTTGGCAAAGGATTACCTGTAAATGAAATGGAGTTCAGAATGGAAGGTGAGATGGATTAATGAGTTAAGGCTTAAATTCCTCCTCTCAAACAAAAGAAAGAAAAAACCCTTTGGGTAAATGAAAATCAAAGTAAATCCCAATTAGCTCATAAATTTAACTTTTCAATCGATACTGAGCCGAATGCAAGCATCTTGAATAACTAATTATAGTAAGAGCATTATTAAAGTTTTATGGCAGGTTGAATATTCATAAATTTGTTATTTATTACTTGCTATCATTTATGAGTGGTGGAACTATCTTTGGACAAAATATTGATTACTTCTCTTTGTAAATGAAAGTCACTAATTAACATCGATTGAATTTCAGTTTGCATAAACTTAGTGCGCCAACAAGGCTAACCATTTTGCTAATTTTGTGCAATACAAACCCATGATCACATTCACATGTCTTAGATGTTTAACTAAGAGGATCATACCAAATGATTCACATTATTAGTTAGCACCTTAATATTGAAGAAAAAAAAATCAAACAAATGAAGAAATTCGTTATTTATTGAAGGCCATAAAGGCGTCAAACCGAGAACTGCATTAAGCAGATCCTCTTACAGTAAGGTTTCTCATCAGTACAAACCTAAACAAAATTATTATAATAATAACAATGAACACTGACGGTGTCCTACTACAATAATATGTATACTAGATAAGAAATCAAAGCCTATTTTTACAATATGTTCATCAATCTTATGACTATTAAACTAAACATTTGCCTTGTAAACTACTTTATTCACGATCGGGCGAGCTTTACACATAGCCTCCAATGGCTGAGCTTTCGGCATGGTGCTTCCC
>NW_018397269.1:795856-817336 GCF_002168275.2 Theobroma umbraticum
ACAAGGCATCTCATCCTATCAAATTCATGAACATTGTCAGTCGCAAAATAGAAATGGCATCCACTAATCTTTAACCAAAAATTATTGTAATAAGCAAAAGAAATGTACACAACACATATCTTAAGGAAGAAAATTATCTAACTATGTGATGAACCCCCGCATAACCCAAAGTCTTCCATCTACTTCAACAGTGATAGTCTAACTCTAACATGTACAAAGTTTCAGCCATAAAACAAATTAAATGCATGAAAGGAATAGCAGGAGAATGGATCTCAATCTTAAATTCCTCTCTATCACACATTTGAACAATCAGTAGCATATGACCAACTATTGGCATGCAAGAAATGATACCCAAGCCTGGAAATTCTATGCTTGATACTCATACACATGATCACTTCCATTCGTTCCCACTAAACGCATCTCCTTCCATTTTATACCATTCTTTATAATTCAACACGAATATTTTCCAAGATTATACAAAGAAATAAGATCGACAATTACTTGAGACTTTGAAGGTGCTTGCTGAGCTACTTTCTTTGATCCCTTTGCAACTCCTTGATGAATTGTAAGGTCAGCCAGAATGCTGTCCAGTGACCATAAAGCAAAAGATACTAACGCATCTACAGATCGCCGGTTCAACCAATCAACCGATGTCCTATAAACATCTTCCGGAACATTCGAAAGCGGAATCTATTCAAAACAAAATAAAAATAAAAATTCCGACATCAATCTAACAAAATTGCATCGATGCATGCCCTGAACTGAAGACAGAAGAATTAAACAAATCATGACTTCTTTCGAACATATCAAAAACTTTAAAAATTCAAAGAGAAAACTTACATCAACCAATTTCGAAACGGTAGATTCTTTGAAAATCTTTAACCAAGGGAATTGCGCTGCACTCACTGAAGCAAATGCCCTTCCAAAGTAATCTGCAAATCTCATTAATTGTATTTCTTGCTGCGTCTCATAAGAACTCTAAAAATTTGAAATTTTTTAATAATTGAAAAAAAGTTAAAAAAAAAAGAAAATTAAGAATTAGATTCAGATTACTCAAAATTATAACAAAAAAGGATGCAAACTAAGATTTTTTAAAAAATTTAAATATTACTCACAGTTATATCAATAAGAAAAGCGCTAAGATCACCAGCGTCGATCTTCGAAGCAGCTTCCGCTACAGTCACCTTCGGCTTCTTCGGTTTCTTCGGCTTCACCTTCTTAATCTCCACCGCACCGTTCTCGCCTGCATCACCGGTATCACTATCATCTTCCTCGTCAGACTTCGATCCGTTGGTGACAGCTGTAGAAACCGCCGCTACTGCAGCAGCCGCAGCCGCAGCCTCAGCAGCGCGACGACGGCGATCCTCGGAATGTTTCTCGATCGAGTGGAAGACGTCGGAGGAGACGCCGCCATTGGGAAGATCAACAGAAAAAGTCTCCGGCGGCGGAGGTTTCGAAGATTTCCGATTCCGTTTCGAATAGGAAACCGTTTGCCAGCCGTTAACTTCGTCGTTTTTGATGTTATTGTTTTCGACTTCTCTGAGAATTTGCTCAATCATAGCTGAATTTTCGTCCATCCTTAATAAAAAGGACAAAGTACAACACTTTTTTCTTCTTTTAGGTCGGTTAAAACGACGGAGTTTTGGCCTGAGAATACAGGATTTTACGACGACAGAGATCGTGGGGGAGAAATAAAGGGGAGAGAAGGCGGGTTTGAAGGGAAGAAGGAGAAGACGGAGAGAAGGACTGTGTATAAAAAACACGTGGATTTCTCTGTTTTGTTTTTTAAGTCCGGTTTGACCTTTTTTAATTAATGATATTACAGAGCTGCCATTATCCGTTTCGAATCAGAGATTTTGGTTTTTTTTTTTTTTTTTGAGGTTAGGTAAAAACATTATTTTAATTTGTTCATTAATGTGGAATTTACCAGCTCTTAACTTATAAATATCGAATTTGAATATTAAAAGTAAATATAATTTACTTGATAAGATAATCTCTGTTATTATATAATCCAAAATCATATAACTTATGATATGAGAAACATAAATAAGTAAAAAGGTGTTCATGGCATGAGGCAAAGTCTTGAATAGTATCTATCTCTCGTATTCCTACACGTGATTAATCGTTTGTATTCTGTAAATGAGTATGTAAATAACATTTTTGTTTGTACCCCTCTTTTTAACTCTAATAAACATCTCGACACACACATATATGTTGGGCAGATGATGTCCTATGACATTATTTTCAAGTACAAAATCACTTAATTTTGGTACTTGCTTATTCACTTGTAACTTCTTATTCTTAATTTGGCTTATTCATAATTTTTTTATTGTTAAGCATTAGAATATTTAATTCAATGATTAGATTCAAAAAGCAAGAGTCCAAAATTTTGTTTCCCAAATAAATAAAAACAATAGCAATGAATTTTTAGATGTCATAATTAAGTATTATTCGTATACTTAGACAGTATATGGTAATTAGGAGATCCTTAAAGATAAGTTGATGAACAGTTTAAAGATAAGAAGAGAGCCTAAGTTAGGTTCAAATATAAGTGTAGATATATGCTATCTTTTATATTTAAATTTTAGTAATACATGCATTACTTAACTTGACAAGTTTTTGATGAGTTTGGTATCCATCTTGTTTGAGAATAAGTAGGCATTGATTAAAACCTTTTGCTTTGCAAGTGGATATATTGAGAAATCAAGCTATCAACAGTATCGTAACCCATTAGCCACAGTGATGCATCCCCATTCCCCAATCTATCACACTGTGGCCTACTTTTTACCGACACCCATGTGAGTTTTTCTTTATTAAAATAACAATGTCAAACTTTCAATGTTTTATTACTTGCTATGTTCTTACTTTTAATCAAAGAGTTTAAATTCAATTTTTTAAATAAAAAAAGTTGAAATTTTCTCAAGTTGACATGCCTATTGTTTATATACTTGTAATTTGTAGTATGTGGGTCTCGAATTATTTAAAATTTTTTTATTTTTTATTATAGTTAATTAAATTTTTATATTTTTATTTTAAATTAAATTAATTTTTATAATTAACATTGATTAATTTTTATTAATTAAAGTGTTACTTGTCCTTTTATATCATGTGACATTAATGTAGTAAATAAAATTATCATATAGTTATATCATTATATCATATCGGTATATTATATTATTATCTGTTATGATATGTTAATATACTACATTAATGGGGCATGATATAAAATAATAAGTAAAAATTTGATTAAAAACATATAATTAGTTATTAGTTATAATGACATATTTGATCTAAAATAAAAATATAAAGATTTGATTGAATAAAATAAAAAATAAAAATTTATTTAAATAATTGAAAGATTTTTTTAATTAATATATCTTTGTGGATTAATTGTTGGATAGAATAATTTTATTATTTTATAATACGAAACAAATACCAAAATAATATTCTAAAAACCATTTGTGAGTAATAAATGCTAAATTAATTGTTATCACTATTTATTGTTTATATACCATATGTGAGTAGTTGAATAATTGAAGAAAATAATATTATTATTACTATTACTATTTTATTTTTGGACTTTCTCTCCGATTAGTTTTTTTTTTCTTTTTCTGACATGTGGTGTTGCATTGCAGATCGGCGACACGCCCTGCAGTTCATTTGACAACTGTAAGGAAAATATGGATCTCATCATAGTCAAAGCCCCTTCTCCGTTTTCTCTTTTTTGGTTTTTTCTGAATTCCCATGTTTTTCTTCTTTATGAAGGGCAAGCTCCACGGTGTAATATTTTCCACCGCCTTGAGAGGCTGCCGTGAAGTCAAACGGCCAGTGGGATTCATCAAAGTTACTTCATGTCAAAATTAAAGTTTTTTTGTTTCTAAATATATTTTGAGTTTTCTTTGGAAAAAATAAAATCAAACTCTGGCAAAAAAAAAAATTAAATTACCAATTGTACAAAATGATAACTCTCAATTTGAAAAGAGTGAGAGAGGTTTCCATTTTTGTTTTGGAATTTTAAATGCAAATTAACTTTTATTTATATAAATGATATGGATACTTGTGATTATGGGATCTATAAACAAAATATTTTATGAACAATTTATGGACGAAATATTTTCATTTATCCGTGATTGCTCTGTCATTGAAAATTAATTAATAAATATCATATCCCATGAAATTTTGAACTTTTTTGAAGGAGTATTCTATCAAGAAAAAAGTCTTTGTTTTCTAAGAGTGTCAAATGCACCTCCAATGACAATGCCAAACAAACTGTCATTAAAAGTTTCAGTTTATTATTGAAAGTGCAGCAGAGGCGGACAGAGGGGGCTAGGAGAGGACCTTGTTTCTCGAATTTTAAAATCTTATAATCTTCTCTTCTTCTTTTTTAAAAAAATTTAAATTTATTTTTATTTTTTAAAAATTTTATAATTTCACCCCTATAAATATTGAATTGTGGTTGAATTGTGGGATAAGAGTCATATCTGCCTCTGGGTAGCTTAACCTAAAGGAGTTTTCAACTGTTAAAAGAAAACTAAAGTTAACATTAAAAAACAATATTAAATAATAAATTTTGGCACATAGAGGGATTTCATTAAAGCAATTTACTAAAAGTCCACAGAAGTTTTACCCAACACTTTATTTCTTTTTTCTAAATTTTTGGTTTTACTTTCTTTGATGAATAGGTCACTCAAAATTACCCCACATCAACTTTGAACTAAAATGGTGATTTAATTATTATTGTTAATGTAATCATTGCAAAATGCAAAGTAAAGCAATGGTGACAAATGGGAGGGTGGAAAAAAGAGTAGTGCACTAAAAAAAGGCTTTCTCTCCAAAATTACTGAATTGGGAATCAGTTTCCTCCATGCCCTTAATGGCAAGATTGAAAGTCTGCAATGATCTCAATAAAATTAAGTGCTTTAGGTTTCTTCCATTGAAGTTTTACTATCCCCACTTGTTGATGTTCAAATGTAGTAATGATGGTGCGTACAACATCTCCAAACATATCAGTTTTTAACAAATGTAAAATTAATTAATGGCCTTTGGAAAATTAATTTAGTATCTAGTAAGAGAAAAGAGAGAAACAAATGTAAATATAAGGTTATTAGCCTATATCTCTTTCTCATTCTTGATAAAAAAAATTTCTTTTTTCATATTTTGATATATAATCATAAAAAACTTTATAAATTAAATGTCCTTTTCACATTAATATATATATCCTAAAGTTACTAACTAAAAGCAATAGTGAATAATATTAAAAATTATTTAATTTATAAAATAAAAATATAAAAAATTACTATAATTGTTAAAAGCAAGGGAGTTGGTCAATATAGTTTCTGTCATGGATTTCACATTAATAAAAAATAAAGTAAATTTTAAATATATAAATATGAACCTTTTACTATTTATTAAGCATGTTTTTTGGTTGAAAAAGTAGAACTGTAATTTATAGACTTACTCAATTTTTATTTTCAGAGTTTCAAATTATACGAGGTTGAGTTTAAGTTTCAATAAGTGACATTTAGTATTAGAGTACACTTGAGACTTCACTGATGTGGGGCTCCCATGAGAGAAATAAGAGTCAAGTTAGACTTAAACTAATATAAAAGTTTCTCTTCTTTATGGATAAAGAGTTAGTGCAACGAGAACGTTGTACAATTAGGTGGAATAAAATGTACAAACTCACACCAATAAGAGATGGGATAAGTCTTAGGTATATAAATATAGATCTTTTATCATTTATCAACTATATATTTGGGGTTGAGAACGTGAGCTCGTGAGCTATAGACTTACTTAAATTTTATTTTTAAAATTTAAAACCGTACGAGATTAAGTTTAAGTTTTGATCCGTAACATTTGGTATTAAAATAGATTTAAATATTTATAAGAGATACAAAAGTCAAAACAATTAATGTAAGAGTGCTTTTCCTTTACGAGTAAAGTGTCTAGAACCCTACATTAACCCATGAGAGATATAAGAGTCAAAACAACTAGTGTGAGAGTGCCTTGCTTTTACGAGTAAAGTGCCTAGATCCTACATCAATAAGAGATAGGATGAGTCATAGATATACAAATTTGAGCCTTTCACCACTTATATCTTCTGAGTTGAAACATGAATCTCTGATTTATAAATTTGTCTAAATTTTATTTTAATAACTTAAAACTGTACGAGGTTAGACTTAAGCTCCGAGCCCTCCGTCTAGTAACAGTTTTCACAAACTATTCTTTTTAATTTTCACGTTTTACTAATTTTTCATTAAGTTATGAAGAAAATATTAATAAGTTCTTTAAGAAAATTCAACAATGGCTTCTGAGTTATTATCCTTTTTCCAAAATTTAGGTTGTGATTTGGGGCATCCGAAGGGCAAAACAGGAATGTGAAAATATCCGATATGAACGAGGTTGGTGTTCGCTGTATGTGGGATCCACATTGGCCGCACATGTGGCATTATTTTAAGGTTGGCTAAAATTACCAAATTAATTAATACATTTTTATTTTATAATAATTAATTTTAATTGAGTGATTAATCTTCTAAAAATCCTTTGATTCCCTCAATGAACACAATATTAACTACGTGGGGGCCACAGAATTTTATCCGATTACATAGCCCAAACCTATCGGACGATCGTCTGATATTCCAAATCAGGATGTCAGCTCTTAAAATCAAGGCCTAAAAAGTGGATATGGATTAACTTGTTAGATTATCGTGAAGGACATGGCGTAATTTTCTCTCATTATTATCAAGGGAAGGCAGGTGGTTGGTGGAGGTGACCGGCACTGAATAAATAAAAGAAAAATAACAAGAAAATAATTAAAGAATAATTTGAAAATTTGCATGCAAAAAAGGAAGCTACATGAAACTTGATTAATTTTTGTGATACAAAAAGAAATCATTTTTAATGTTTTTGGAAATTTATTTTTGGCTACATTTTGGAAAGATAATGTAAGCAATAATAGTGGCAGCAGCCAGAGGAGATAAAGGTGGGAACAGAAGACTTTTTGCGTTAGAAAAAGGCAATAAGATTTTGTATTTTGTTTATGTGGTAGCTGCTTGCATGTGATGGACGCTGGCTGGTGCTTTAGGGAGCAAAGAGAAACTTGAGAGTTTCCAATGGAATTTTGGCAGGTTTACTCAAACCCATGGGGCAGATTGGAAGTGAACCCACTTCTTCTAAGTGCATGTGAAACAGGTTGCAACACAAGACTTGAGGTACATCTTCTCTTCCTAAACTTGCCAATAATGAAAAAGACAAAACACCCAATTGTCTTGTTTTACAATAAGACAATAAAAAGATAAAAATATTTTTTTTTTTTTAAAAAGGAATTTGAAGGTGTAACAAAAATGTAAAAGAAGCCAATTACCAATGTATTCCACTTTTTGGAGGCAAAATAATGGACAATACCCTCTTTGTTTGTGGTATGTCCAGATGAGTGTTCCATAATAACTAGATACATTTACTCACTCAAATTGAAGGTCAGTTTTCTTTTATATTGAGTCCAACTAATTTTGGGCTTCAAGAGTTGGGGAATTTGAGCTTTTCCCTTATTTCTAACAAAGCTAAAATCTAGGGTTGTGTATACTTATATTAAATGGTCTCATATTCAAATATGATATATATATATATATATATATATGTGAAAAAACAACTATGAATGTAAATAATGCAAGCTTTAAGAACAATGGAGATATTTGGCCAATGTCTAATGCTCCACTATTTGCTGATAGTGGATAGTGAAGTGGGTAAGTGTTTTTACGCAATCGTATGATCTATTTGATTGGTAAGAAATGATGTTTTATTACCAGCAAAGTCTTAGATTGGGGGAATAAATTTATGATAGTGTGAAACTTCAAGTGATATAGTGGGTAAACTCAAAATGACTTAAAACTTAATATCTCTATTATGGACTTAGAGATAGTGTAGAATATTGCTGTTGTCCTTGCAAAAATCAAAACAGCAAAAAATGCTGAGGCTTGGCAACCCCTCATTGTGGTTTTATTAAGTTTAATGTGAATGGGGCTTCGAGAGGTAACTCGAGAAAGACCCGGATTGGGGGAGTGCTAAGGGATGAGACTGACAAAATTTTAATTCAATTCTCCTTGTTGGTCCCTGTTATGGATGGTAAGATGGCCGAGAGCCCGAGATTATGGCTGTTAGAAAGACCCTACAGATTGTGGCAGCATTGAAATGGGCTAATTGATACAATTTTGTTTTTTAGGGTGATTCAGATAATGGGTGAAGTAGGCAGAGGAGCCATCAGCAGCTCCATGGAAAGTGAGAACTATTATGATGCAAATGGAAGTGTTTAAATCTAAGTTGAGGGGGTTGGAGCTTCAGGAAAATTTCAAGAGCTGCATATAAATTTGCTGATAAGCTGACCAAAACTGGTGTGAAAAGGAGGGATGAACCAATATGGGTTTTAAATGATGATGACGATGAAGGACCGCAGAGGTTGGGGTCCATTTAATTCAGGGCTTTGTCACGTGTGATTGTACGGATTGTGGCGGTGGCTGCTATGTTTTTTATGTGCAGGTTTTCTATGGGTGCAACGGTGTTTTTGAAGGCTGCACCAGAAAACAGGACGAATGGGTGGCCGAGATGTACCTGTCTTTTGGGTTTATTGATTAACGTTTGTGCATGCTGTACAGGGGTCTCAATTTTGATGTTTTGTATGGTTAGATCCTCTGATTGTTTGAACGAGGCTATGTTAACCTTTTGTGCTTGTTTTGGGGGTGGTAACTCTTTGCTTGTTTTATTCCAACTTTTTAATCTTTATCTTAATATGAATTCTTAATGAATCAAGTTTATTGCCTTTGGGAACTGACTTTTATTCCAATCTCCTCTACATTTATTGGAGCTTTGTGCCTCTGTTAACCCAGCTAATAAAACAAAAAACCGAGCTTCAGTTAATTTAATGAAATAAAAATTGCTTTGTACTATTTAATTTAATTAATGAATAAATCAATTTTCTTTTGAGTATAAAGTTATAGATTGTTGTTAAGGAAGAGGAGACACTGTTGAGTTTCATTGTTGTTACTACAAATAAAGGTTTCAATTGTTGTTGGTAATAATAATAGAATTAAGAAAGATGACTATAAAGACTATCTTTTTTTAATAACAAGTACATTAATTGGAATAACTATATTCCAATTTTGGTCTCATTTAGTTTTTGAAAGATACATGCTGGATCTTTGTCAAATGCAGAATACCATTTGAGGAGATTCAATTTAAGACTTTTTCATTACACAATAACAGTAGCGTTTCTATCTCACAGTTTGGGATAGATGAAACGAAGAATATGATGCGCTGTCCAAACTTTCAACTCATAAATATTATGTTTGGTAGGAGGGAAAGAGAAAGAAAAGAAATGGGGTTAAAGGAAAATAATATTTCTTTATTTGGTAGGAGGGAAATAGGAGAGGGAGACAGAAAAGGACCGAATTTGCACTCCCTTTTTCCTCTGTGTCGCTTAATTCCGTTGCCACTATTTCTGTTCATTCCTGCCAAACCTACTGGCAATGATAGTGAGGAGAGGCAGGGAAATAGAGTCGCCCATGACTTGCTTAGAAACAAACCACATTGCTTGGCTGAACAAACATCTGAAATGACATGCATCCGTTTGTTGTACAAATCAAAGTCTCTTGGATCCCACACCACACTGTATATATATAGTCAACGATTGGTGGTCACAATCATAAAAGTCAAAAAGCAGAAGATGGGCACCATACCCCCTTTGCAGTATTTATTAGAGATAGTGCATGGGAGATGTCTCCACAAACAAAAGATAATTCAAATCCTTAAGAGTCATATATTAACTCCTCAATCATAAAAGTTGTTTCAGATTGTCATTTTATACAAACTTTTTTATATATTAATTTGTACACTACCACGTTACAATTATAAATAATAGATATGGTATCAAAGCTAACATATGATTCGGAGGATTTGAATTGTACTTTGTTTGTGGAGTCTGGATTGGATTTGAATATTCTACAGATAGAGATGAGAACGAACAGAATTTTGGTACTCCCATCATTAATGGGTTTGAGAGTCTTCATATAGACTTCATTCTTCAATTATTCAACCCAAATCATGAATTGTGATTGCATAACTATACAATTAATCATAGATGAATTGAATCTGCTGAGAGTTGTGATAGTTTACTGTACTGATTTTGTCATAACTGAAAAATTAACATGACGGGAGGTGGATGAAAAGGCCTCTAGCTACACTGTATTTTAAAACTGCTCTTTCTTACTGTTAATCTGATTCCTTGTTGACAACGAAGCATGAGGAGCACTTTCAAACACAAAGAGTTTTTAACTTTTCTTGCTCAGTTAGAAAAACCCCAGAAAAATAGAGAGTTCTATAGAAAATGCTAGATATTAACTGCACAATCATAAATATACCAAGAAATCTCTAAATGCACCAATGTAGGAAAAGCAATTAATAAAGCAAGGGGTTTGCCTGGGATGTAAGACACGAAAGTCTTAAATGAACCAAGTTAGGCAAAGGTATAGAGCGAAACCACAGGCTTATCAACAGATTCAAAGAGGTTGCTAGTTTGCAATCCTCAGCTTAGTCAACTTCACCAACCTTCTCTAATTATATTTCTATCTCTTGACCTCTATTCACCTCTCATAGCACCAGTTTCATTAGACTAGAGTGTAAGAAAGAAAACAATCTTTCCCTTCAATATGATTTAAAGTGACATAAGCTGCTAGCAGTTAATTCAGCAAGACATGAACACTTCTCAGGATCCACTTCATCGAGTCAGTAATAAGTAAGCTCAAGTTCGAAGTTCAAACTAAGTATTTAGAGATAAAGAGTTGTGGAAACAAGTTAAAAAGGCATCTTCACAATACATGGATTACAAGGGACTGTTTTTTCTTTCTATTTATCTTCACAGAGTTAAGAGCTAATGCAATATGTCAGCAAATAAGTATATCTATCATCACTCAGAAGAAAAATGCAAGAAATCTTCAACTTACTTTCCAACCTCTTGATCTCAATGGTGTTCCTCCAACATGTGTGACAATTCCAATGGAATTTGATGTTATAATTTTAGAAGGTCAGAAAGTTGAGGAAGGAAAGAAGAGTATCAATTGCAAGGTTAAAGTAGTGGAGATATCCTTAATCACTTAAGTTAGAGCAAATACTTATGGGGGAGAAGGACACTGTTTTTAAAACTCAAAACCCAAAAGAGAAGAAGCTAGAGATAATGACTGATGCGCTAGTGCAAGATGGATGATTTGTCGAAAGAGTTGGACATTCAAAACCTAGGTTTTCCAGCTCAGGAAGTTGAAGTTGTTTCAAATTCAAGTTCATAGCAAAAGCAATCAAAGAATTTAGGGGCTGCATGCCTGTTCAAACTCCATTATTAGATTTTGTTAAATGTGATAAAGGATGAAGTAAAGAAAGGTCAATTGATTTTGTTACAGTTACAAATGAAATATGCCATTGAAAATGTTACTCAACAACGGTTTAATTAAAAGTCTCTTCCACTTCAATACTGTAAGCTCAAAGCTGAGTTTTCTTCAACAAAAGAAGAATGATAAGGGACGAAAAGAAATTAATTGAAGGATCAACTGAGTAAGATAGTATTTTATTGCTTGTATTATTGTATTTAAGTTATATCAATGTCAATTTGTCTTTTTTCTTATTTATCAAGTACTAGGATTGATAAACTAGTCTATAATTGCTTGTATTATTGTATTTAAGTTATATTAATATCAATTTATCTTTTTCCTTATTTATCAAGTACTAGGATTGATAAACTAGTCTATAATTGCTTGTATTATTGTATTTAAGTTATATTAATATCAATTTGTCTTTTTTCTTATTTATCAAGTACTAGGATTGATAAACTAGTCTATATGTACTTAAGTTGTCTTTAGTTTCTAGCAACTTTGAATTATTAAGATATTATGAATTGATGTTTAAAACTTGAGTGTTATTTCTTCCCTAAATTCCTATATATATTTCTTCCCTAAATTGATTTTTAAGATACATACACACACACACACACACACATATTATATCACTTTCCTCTATATTCTCTACTTTCACCCTCTGTCCCTCCATTTATCTGCATCAGTTTTTAATTTAGACCAATCACCCTCCTCTCTTTGCTTGTTTATTAAAATTCTAATGAAGCAAGCTTCGAGAATGAACATCATATTAGTTTATTTCTACCATGACATTTCAGTAAGGCAAAAATTTGCAATGTGATCAAGGTGTAAGACTACCAAGATTACAAGGTAAGATATCCAAGAAGTATAAGTGCAAATTCTGTACAACCAACAAAGTGTTCTTCAAGCATTTCACACTCTACACTTCATGTCATTGAGATCTTAAACACTTTCAAAAAGTACTGGATTTTACAGAAGGTTCAGCTTATTTTCAATTTTGGTAAAGCTAAAGTACAAGCTTTTCATCATTATTAGCGATTTTACTTGAGGGATGGGATTTGGATCATAAGCTTCCTAGCAACAAATTTAGGTGAGCAAGACCAAGAAAAGTTTACTTGGGGTAGACACTATTAATAGCATTGCTAGTAAATCTAATGTACAAAAGGCTCCACATCAAAACATTGAAATTACAATGGATTAAATGAAACTTTTAGATATTGCTACCAAACAATCTCTTCATACCACTTAATAAGTCATTCACAAGAAGCCAGTTGTAATCACATAATAGTAAATATTGAATTTACAAGAAGCCAGTCGCACTCATGCACTCACATACAATTCATTAACATTTCAAGCATTCAAAATTCTAAAATCTATCATTCACAAGTACACAATGTAAAAATAAAAATTTTATTTACTTAGGACTCCCGTATGAAAACGCATTGGAATGTAAACCAACCTGAAAATTTATATACATTGGGCTGGAATATACAAACTTTTATATCAACGGATGTGCAACGTTTCTCCATTTTTTTTTTTGAAAGAAATACTCATCGCCTAGTCAGAGAATTCTCGATAACCAGCCTCAACCGCCTCCCCAACACGTCCAACTCTGAAATCCTTTGCTCCTTCCACCTCCTCTCCATTGTATCCAACCAAACCAAACCTTGCTTTCCGAAAACCATCCCAACCTCTTTAAAACACTCATCAAACACATCCAGCACGCTTTTTGCCACGATCCCATCAATTTGCCCATCATTGACCACCTCATCTCTACCCCCACCAAAATCACAATTCACATTAACCTCATTCATCTTTAATTCCCCATCATTCTCAATCAGATCACAATCCTCAAAATCATTCCCATCACCAATGCCATTGTTCTCATGATCTAGTGAAAACCCAAGATTAAAGCCGGAAGAGCTCTTACCGAAAGGGGAGGTGGAAGAAAACTCAGGACTCCAAAGCCGTTTAGAAAGATCAAACAAAGCTTGATCATGAGGTGAGAGAGCAGATGGGTTGAGCCCGCGAGCGAGCCTAGAAGAAATGACGCGGAACTTCTTCCGGAGACGTCTAAGCTTTTCGGAGAGTTGGGACCTAGAGTAAGGTTGGGAGATGGAGCTGGAGAAGTTGGAGTAAAAAATGGGGAGGTCCTTGGGGAAAGAGAGGCCATGGGATTGGAGAAGGCCTTGGAGGAAGCTGATCTCGTCAGGCTCGGTCCAGATGCGGTGGAATTTGAAGGGAGGGAGTCTGGGTTTGGGGGCGGAGGAAGAGGGCGGGGAGTGATCAAGGGGAGAGAAGGCGAGGGGTTGGGGAATTGGGGTGAGGAATTGATGGTGGTGCTGTGGAAAAGGGGCTTTGCGTTTGATTGGGAGCTTGGAGGCAGAGGGTTTAAGGGGTTGGGGTTGGGGTTGGGGTCGGGGCTGGAGCGGGGTGGAGTCCATGGCTAGTTTTCCCTTTTTTGGTTAAGATTTAGAGCGGGGGTGGGGGTGCTGGTGCTGGCTCTGGCGCTGGGTCAAGCTTCAGGGTGTGAATAAAAGAGGGAATGAGAAAAGGGATTAAGTGAAGTGGGTTTGATTTGGTTTCTGCCTCCTAACCGGTTGTTTGGTGAATTTGATGATTTAAGTCTGGGTATATTTTCCATACATCTTTCGTTTTTCTGCTTTCCTTAATTTTTTTTAGTAATACAGCATTTAAAATAAAACAAAGTGTCAGTTCTTTAGGTAATTATTACATATATAAAGTTATATTATGTTATAAATAATACTTTTTTTTTGTTAAAAGAATGATTATGCCCTAATTTCGAAATTGAAACAATTTATGTTTTTATATATAACAAAAAGACATAGTTAATCTTATGTTATCTAATTCTCTAAATAACTAAAATAAAAAAAATACAATACCTCTACATTTTTAAGTTTTAATTAAAATTTTAAAAGGATTCATTAATTTTTAAAATAGACATTTTATTTCATAAATATAAATATCATTAATAAAAATTATAAAAAATTAAAATATTTTTTTTATTAATTTAAAAAATCATTATTATATTTCTTTTCAAAAAAATTAAAAAGAATAAACAGCATTGATTGATTCTCTCTAGCTTCCAAAAAAGCGACCATCGATTTCCCTTGAAGAGTACTTTTTTTTTAAATAAATAAAAATTATATAGTAGTAATTTTATAAAAATAATATAAAAATAATTTTTAAATTAACGATTGATTAATAATTAGATTTATGTTTTTAATAAAAGATTATTTTTTAAAATTGGATTCGAAAATTAATGAAGTTATTTAAAATTTCGAATAAAATTTTAATTAGAATTTAAGAAGTAGGGGTATTTTATCCAAAAATAAATAAAAAGGAAAAACAAGTGAGATTGATTCACCCAAGGTTCTCTGTTGTTGAACCTTTACCAGATGGTTAATTAATTATCGTTGTTTTAGCCTTTATAACATATTTGGTTTATCAGAAGGAATAGAATGAGAATAAACTGATCATTTTAAAAGAGTAAAATAAAAAAAAATATTATTATATAGACTGATTTATGAAAATACAATAAGATAGGATAGAAATTGCTATTATTACTTATTTTATTGTTTGGTAGGAATAATTTTAAGAATAGTTAAGGAATAATAGGTAAATGATAAAATACCTTTTATTAAAATTTAAAGATTTTTTAATTAAAAAACAAAAATACTATGATGAGAAAAAAATACTCTTTATTAAAATTAAAGAATTTATTTGATTAAAAGATAAATATATTCTAAGTAATAAAATCAAAATACCTTTGACTATAATTAAATAATATTTTCACCAAAATACAAACATATTTTTATTATAATTTAATAATATTTTATATTAAAAGATAATTAAACTTTTTATTATAATTAAATAAAATTTAATATTAAAAGACAAAATATATTCTTCATTAAATTTAAATAATACTAAATAATATTCCTTATTACATTTATTATATTCAAATAATAATATTTAAAAATATTTGTTATAGTTAAATAATATTAATATATTAAATAATATTTAAATATTTTAATTTCCTTTTTTTGAAAAAGAAGTAAAATATTTTGTATCTTTTGTGCTTTAGATAGAGGAAGAGAGAGAAAAACAATAAACTTAATATTATTGTATAAGATAATTTTTTAAATTCTAAAAGAATATATTTGTCTAATAACTTTTTTTCTTATTTTTAATAATTTGAAATAGCCATTTTCAAAAAAAACTTGGGTAATGACTATTCAAGTTTTTCTTGAAATGACTATTTTGAAAAATAACTATTTTACTAAACCAAATATAACTTTACCTTAAAAATGAGAATAAGGATAACTATTCCATTTTCCTAACCAAGCACTCCCGCTTATGCACCAAGATCATTACAAACAGGACCCCGTTGCATTTGCATAGCTATTCTAACAACATCAGAGAGGAGGACAGCAACAAAAGTAATAATCTGGCAAAAAGTGTTAACGCTCAACTGGTCTACACAATGATACTGTCTGCAATTGCTGGAAAAAGATTAAAATTGTGCTCAACCTACAAATTATTGACGCAAAAGCGGTAAGGAAGTAGAGGAAAGTGTATCAAGCCTAACCAAACACATGATCAGAGAGAGATGAGGCATCAGCGCAGCCTCCTTGCTTCCCTCTCAGACTCAAGAGGGGTGAGAATGTCCCCAACCCGGACTGGTCCCTTCACATTCCTTGTGATCTCCTGCTATCTTTTATGAAACGCACTCTCACCTGGGTTACTTGCCCTCGTAAAATGGCAAATCTTTCTAATTAACAATAAATATTTGATTGATACTTGTTAAGATTTTTGTATAACTATATATATATATATATATATATATATTCATCTATCGCATAGAAAATGATTAAATTCATGATAATCGATACATTGAATATAAAAATGATATTATTAATGTTTTTGTATCTCTAACACGTAAAAAAAAAAAATCAAATATACTATAAGTATTACAGAAAATATAAAAATAATTTTATAAGTATGAACTAACAAGTGCACAAACTTGTTATACAATATGGTATCAGCCAGTAAAACATTACTTAATACAAAACAAGTTGGTCAAATCCAAGTACAACATGAACACTATAATGAGTAAATGATCCACCTATAATCCATAAGGAAGAGAGATGCATCCATTTGCAAACGAAGTTTAATTATTTAGACTCTGCTGAATGGTAATTTTACTACTTACTTTTACATTATTTACTTGTTTATTTCTTAAAAAGTTGATAAAAATAAAGCATAATAGATGCAACATGAAACAAATGGATTGATACAAAAGTAAATCCTTAAATGCGAAAAGCAAACAGTCATGCAAAAGTAAACTAATTCAACTGTGGGTTTTATAAATGCCCAGAAAAGATAAAAGTAATTAAATAAAAGGGTAACCATAATCACGATTACAATAAGAAATTGAAAAAGAATACAAGTGAAAATGAAAATAAAGGCAGAGACTGGAGAACTATAAAGCTGGTAGAGAAAACCATGAAATTTTTTTTAAAATTTCTTTTAAAAAAATTTACCTTTTTGGGTTTGGATTGGCGTGAGAGGAGAAGAGACACAAGAGACAAGTATGGGTATTTATACCCGCCAGCCAAAATGCCCTAACATTAATATTTTAACACCTTTTTTTTTTCTTTTGGTGAAAAAAATATTATTACTATTAAAATTTTTTTTTTACAAAAAGAATAAACTTAAAGCACTTCTATTTTTACTACTTATGTTTTGACGATTATTATATAAAGAACTGCAATTAAATAAAACAAAAGGGAGAAATTTGATCTAATAAATAATAAACAAAATAGAGAAACATTTAATTTAAATATAAAACACATTGAAGAAAAGCCATGTTTTATTTTGAATACTTTTTTGCATTCAACAGGAAAGAAAAACAGCCCTCTTGCCCGTATTGTTCAAGGTTTTACTTCATAAGAGAGAGAGGAAGCTGTGGATATTCTTAATTATGCAACAAATAATTTTTTCAAATTGTTTGGCACTTTTCATTTTTGCTTCACCTTTAACTGTTAGATATATGGAAATTACCTGGATTATGATGTTGTACTGCATACCCTATCTGTTAATCATGAATCACTTTCAACATACTTTTACTATAAGAATGAATTCAGTTTACTACAATCTCTCGTCTGTTTGAAGATCAGTGGAACCACAAGTCAAATCTATTGCTTTTGATGTGTGGTTTATCACAACAGAGTATTTTTACTGACTTCTATTCATGTCCAAAAATAATTTTTCGACAAATGCCAAAATGATGTCCCTAAATATATTGAGCCCAATGTTGAATTCAAGTGTAATTCACCAGGAAATGTTTGAATGTAGAATTAAGCAGTTTTTCCACATGATAATTCGAGGAGGCAAAAACTCATGGCAGCAGGCAAAACTAAGACTCTTAGCAGTAGTAAAAATGCACATCTCAATTCATGGAGTGCTTCAACCTTTTAATCTGCGTACGTGAGCGGTGTGATTTGTGCACAAACTTTTGACCACGTCTATTGTGCAACCAGTCAGATTGTTGATATGTAGCTTCCAGAATAATGCTTTTCACGACGATCTACCGATCAAAATGCAAAATCTGTTAAGCCTGAAAAGGCTGAATGTGCAGAAGCGGAGCTTGTTATGGCAAAAAACAGTGACAAACAATCCGGCAGAATGTATAGCTTCTGGGGACAAAGAAAGGACCAAATCAGGGATGGAGACTACTGTGAAACCAAAACAGTTGATTTGAGGAAATCTAAACGGTTTTTGGTCAAATTAATCTTCTCTTCTGCTTCTGCTGCTTTTTGCTGAACCCCAAGGACAATATCCGCAGGAGCTTTCTCTATGAACTGCATAGAACACATTGTAAGCAGCTTATATGAAAATGCAGGCATAAATAAGTGTAGAAAGAGAACATGACACTCATTGGAGAAGAAACAGGTCACCAGCTGACACATCCAATCAAGAGCTGTGCTGCTAAACTATCAACATCCATAGCAATTTTGAATGTGTTCAACTTCAACAGCTGGTTCTCAGGATACAGCTACAGGGCCAAATTAAAGCATGGCAAACTTTTCCAAATGCGCTAGCACATATACTTTCTCAAATTTGACAATCTCCTAATTTGATTTGGAAAAGCTATTTCAAGGGATTTGAGCTTCTACCTCAAGTCAATGTTATCAAGTTTTTTGGGTAAGTGACCCCTACAAAATTTTGACAGGTAATAAACAAAATGCCATAGCAAACATATTTGTGTAGCTAGTTAGAATTCTTCTCCATGAAACTGTTAACAACTTCTACAAACTGGTTTTATTTACAAGTTTCCTATGCTGTTCTTATCCTCAGTTTAATTCATGTGTTAACCAAGGTTTGCAAAGCTTAGGCACGGTGGTCAATTTGTTGTAAGTCTTACTTGTAACTGGCCCAATAACCAAATGCATATTTAATCTATTACAAACGTTACATAACATTTGTGCTAAAATAATGCGGGAAATGTTATGCATCTACAACTACCGAGTAAATTAAGGTCATACTTTAGGGGACTTGAGACGAGCTTTAAGTCCCTCATACTCTGTTTGCATCTTAGATAGGCGCTTGGAAAGGCGTTGGACTTCAGCAGCAATATCAACCATATCAGCGAGGGGCAGATATGCCTCTAGTCCTTCACTTGCAACAAGGTGAACTGATTGTTTAGCATCCCCTGTAAGTATAAATGCATTTAGATGCCCAACATTTCATATATCGAAGAGAAGTCAATAGATAAACAAGAAGTACTATTTGTGAAATGAACATGCATAACATTGCTTCATCCTAGGACCAAAGGATATATAGTTCTAAGTAAACATACCTGGAGGAGAATCAGTGAAATGGATATTGTCTAAATCTAGCCTGGATAAGAGAGCCAAAACCTCCTTCTCTTCCTGCATCAAGATTATAAAACCTATCAACATACATTTGCAAACATGTGCTAAGGGTACAGATACACAAGACATTGGCATCATGCACTGAGCATTTCCTTTGCCATCAAACTCTACAACAGCCGGACGTAGTCTCTTTCCAAGTATAAATTATGCAAATGGTTGAAGGATGCTCAATCAAGAACAAAGAATTTAAGATATTACATATATGGAATTATGAAGCAAGAATAATGAATAAGAAGATACCATTTTTTTTACTAATAAGACAATCTGTAAAGAAATTAACTAGACTTACAGCTATATACTGAATGACTTCTTCACTGGCAACAATAGAAGCAGATATACGCTTTGCTGGCTCAACAGAATACTCAGCTCTAGCATTCCGGATTGCTCGAGTCTGACACATAAATTAGCAGAGGTTAGTGATTCCCTTACCTTAGTACTTATGGCTAGAAGACTGTGATAGTGGAATGCAGGGAGGTGTAGAGGGAAAAAGAACACATCCATTAACTCACCAGAGCTTGTAAATTTTCAAATCTTTTTACCAAAGTAGTGTTCCTGGGAAGAGAAGTATGTGGCCAAGTAGATATTATAAGAGCTTCTTTCCGATTGGGAAGTGCCTGTAAATAAATAAAACAAAAACGAAAATCCACAGAAGCTTGCATCATGTTTCAAATGCATCTGCAGAAAACCTCAAATGAAAAATCTTAGTGAATGCCTAAAACAGTACACTAAGAAAAAAAAAGGGCATTTCTTGTTTGCGGCACTAATCATGAATGCTAAACTGTGGACACCAAAAGTTATCCACATGAGTGCATGTGTGCAATCATCTGTTCATGTGACGTAACCAGCACAAATCTTGTCTTCATGAAAATGCAATGCATGCGTTATCATAAGAATGTGGTCGAGGTTCATATGACCTACAATTGTTCGTCAATGTAAAGTGTATTCCAAAGGATTTTATCCAGACTTAATATGAACATGAATGACCACATTCGAGAAAACAGAAAACTGAATCAGTTTGCACATTAACAAGAACGTAATCAAACACTACAAACCCCTACCTGCCACAGCTCCTCAGTTACAAATGGCATGAATGGATGTAATAGTTTCAGTATATTCTCAAAAACATAAAGTAGAACTGCCTGTGCTACTAAAGCAACTGAATCATCTCCAGAGTGGTAAAGGCGAGCTTTACTCGCTTCAATATACCTATGAAAATGAGAAAAACATTAAACCCCAAGCATGGGGAATCTAAAAACTGGTCATGCTAAACACACAGGACATAACTATAGTTAACCCAAGTCAAAAATATTTTAGATACTGTTGCCGAAATATACCAGAACACAGCAAGTATTTCATGTATGCGTCAGCATACACTGATACACTAAAAAGCAACTTACAATTAAATTCTTGTAAAGGTACAAACAAATAATGCACACAATCCACCAAATGACTTTACAACTTTAACCTAAGAAAAAAGTTAACTGTGTGCTATATACCTAAAACATGAACTAATTCATTTTGACATCTAAACTCAGGGTTCACATACTAGTTTCAGTGACCTGTACATGACGTATAGTCTAGAACTTAATGGCATAAAACAATAGAATGTAGATCTGTTTGAAGACAGCTGCTCACTCATAAATGCATTCAACATACCAGTCAGCAAAATCACCCCAAAAGAAATCATACGTTTCTCTTCCAACTTCCCCAAAGAAAAACTTGTTATAACTCTCAGTGACTGCATCGATAAGCAAATGCAGTTTTGAGACCTGAAAAATGAAAAACAATATCCAAGTAACTTTTCCGTGTTGCATTCAAAGAACGAATCATCACATATGATGAATTTAGCTAACTTGGTTCAAGGATAGAAATAAAAAAAGTGGAAGCAAAGACCATGCATGGTATTATTTTCTTACCACCCAACATTCTGAAAGCGGAAGCCTTAAAAGAGACTCCTCCATGTCAAACTGAAAAAGAAATAAATTGTTTCAGTTTACAGATTAAGACAATGCCCATCTTCTTAGGAGAAGGACATTCTGATGATGTCAAAAGCATAAAAAAGTTACATCCCATGCCATAATAATAGTTACATATGCAAGCACAACTCAGAA
>NW_018397269.1:817436-838105 GCF_002168275.2 Theobroma umbraticum
TTTTGGACTTCAAAAAAGATTGCAAGCAAGATGAGTTCCCAAATAGTAGCCTAGTTCAGACATTCTACGTACCTGTGAGTCGCGGATAAGTCCATGAAGATATACATAAGAAAATGGAACAGTTCCCGTGAATTCAATTCCCATCATAACCATTCTTGCGACCCAAAAGAACAATATATCATGCCTGTCAAGAAAAAAGTATTAATGCCACAATCAAAACATAGCAAAGTAGACTAATTGGAAATTCCTTAGACCTACTATGCTATAAAGCCATATAATCAGTTATCAAATAATGTAAAAGAAGCATTCTCTTATACAAATGAATAGGGCACAGCATCTAAGCAATAGGAGATAACCGGAGCGGTTCATACCCAGTTTCAAGCATTGTTGTTGGATAAAACCTTCTAAAATCCTCTGCTGACACATCCGGCCACCCAAGAGTACTGAAAGGCCATAGTGCACTGAAAAGAGATGTAAACAGGTCAGGTATAGTCAAAATAAATAGCATTTATCACACAAACCAAGATTGATGTGTGCATGACAAGTTTCATGTCCAGATTATGGAAGAACCCTTATCCAAGCCTTCAAAAGATAGGTGAAGTAAAATTTAAAACCTTGAGCTGAACAATATTGCTGAAAAAATTGAAACCTATCCAAATTGCTATCTCATTGCATTACTTAAAAAGCCCAGTGGGTGAATTCATATAGCGTGGCACAGAACTAAGTGATTTCAGACACCACACACAAACTAATTTCAAAAAATCAACTTAGTTACCATAATAATTTTACACCAAAGAATTAAGACAAAAAAATATTTGGACTCAAAACCTTGGAGCTCTCATACAACCTTTAGAACTTTCCTACTAGGAACTAATACTTCAGGATTTAGGCGAAATTTCCACTTACACATTGAAGGGACAGGAACTCCGATCACTGCCAGAGAATTCAAGACCAATACAATTATGCAAGTTAAGTGAGAATATGAATATGATAGCTTCATATGGATGAAAATTTCAGAAAACTAGTTTTCTTTAACTTGATCTGAAACATATTTCATCCTTTTTTCAATTGGAGGTACTGCAAGTAGATCATTTAGCACAGTTTTTCACATCAAATCAAAAGTTCATTTCAGGAAGAAAACAAAATTGTAATGTACTCATATGATTGATAGTTTGAAATCATGAATGCATCATCTAAGTACAGTGTTTAAATAATGCTCAAGATTACGTTTGAAACACCATCTCAGGTTTAATGCAACTGTTTATTTGAAGGTCCTTATAGACTTGAAAAGGTGATAACAGAAATAAACACAACTTATAAGAAAGTAAAACCAAAGCGAACGCAAATATAGAATTGACAAAGACTGGTTTTTGGACTATGAATTCATAATCTCGTGAGCTCTAGTTTTTAATATAATATTCCAATTAGATTTTCTTAGGAACAAAAAAGTTTAAGAGGGAGAAAACTAAAATAAAAAACAGTTTTACATCCTAAAGAGAAGATATCACAGTTATGGAGTAAAAAGAATTGAATAATAAACCTTGAGAACCAAGTGTCAAGAACATCTGGATCCTGATATATTTCTACATCTTTTCCATATTTATCACGAGCCTTTATAAGTGCTTCCTCAGCACTCCTAGCAACTATATATTCCTCTTCACAGTCTTTTCCAACAATGTACCAAACAGGTATGCGGTGTCCCCACCACAGCTGTCTGCTTATGCACCAATCCTTTATATTTGATAGCCAATGATTATAAATCTGCAATCAAAATAAAAAGGATAAGCAAAGGAACATAGTACCCAACAGAAGTAACCTCAAAAGCAAAATAGAGATTAACAGGCAGATGGGATCCAGATGATAGTGGCACCTGCCGAGGCGTATAGAACAATCAAGAATGACTAAATGAGGCCATCCTCTCAGTGAGGGAGAGAGATGTCACTAGGTGGAGAATGACTATATGGTATCATCGTCGGACATAGTTATGTGCCCAAGCTAAGTATGTCAATCTTTTCCCAAATTGTTCCTCGTGCTTAAAGGACCAAACCTCATAACCATGCCCACTTTGAGATGTTGATATAAGCATCAAACACAGGTACTTTAGGAAAAATGAAAAAATAGAGCAACATAGGTTTCAGGAAACTGATGATAGGTAAGTAGACTTGGAGTCAACATCAAAGAATTATGCTTTCTATCATACCTTCTCAAATCTTTCAGGCATAATGGTCAGTTCTCCCTTTTCAACTGCACGAAGGGCCTTTTCAGCCAAGGGCTCCATTGTTACAAACCATTGCTTGCTTACTAATGGCTCTATTACCTAATAAAGGAAACAGGACACAAAAGGGAACAATATTAGAAAGAATTACCGATAGAGGAAGTAGCAACACCTCAACTTCCAAAGAAAAAAGGATATAATTGAAAGACAATATGCACACCTCTCCACCACGCTGGGATCTTGGTACTCGTAAAGTGTAAGGTTCCTTTTTCACAGCTAAGTCAGTCTCCTCAAGTTCGGACCACAATTTCTTCCGTGCCTCAAACCGATCAAGACCACTAAAAATTCAACAGCCACCACCATAAGTTAGGCCAAAGAGAAGGCACCTTTAATTTAGTATTTTTTCAGAAAGTCCTATACAAATGTTACCAGTACAGTCCGGCAACCTCATTTAGTGTTCCATCCTTGTTCATAACATTAAGAATTGGAAGACCAAGCTTTCTAGCTAGAAGATAATCATTATGATCATGGCCAGGGCTTATCTTCAGCACACCTGTCCCAAAGTCTTTATCAACAAACTGCCACCATTGACATAATCAAAAAAGAAGAAGTGAGATCATTAATCTAAAATTTTTTTATTTAATGGATACAATTGAAACATTTGCCACCGCCACCAACCCCACAAAAAGAGATAATAAAGAAGGTAAAACCAAAAATAAATTGTTACCTAACAAACATATTGTACCTTCAATGTTTTACAAGGAAGTACAACCAGAAGGAGAGGGTATACTATCAATTTAAAAATTGGCTTAAATAGACTCCAAATTGCACCACACATTTGACGAACCAAATGATACAATTTTATTATGCTATGCCAATTAAGTTTCACGCGCATGACTCCACTCTTTATTCTCAAATGTTTTCCTGTTGAATTATCATTTTTCATCTGTAGTCTCTCAATTACTAGAATTAAAACCTTTTATTCTTTAATAGCTTGAATCTCATCAATGTTTAAGCTTCTATAAGACATACTTCACATCTATATGATTCTTTTCATTAACATAGTTCTTTTTTAGTTATAATTTACTATTCATTTCATTTTAATCGAAAATGAAAAATCAAAAGCCTTACACTTTGCCTCGCTTACACTTTTGCCATACCAAAGCTTTGACAGACTATGCAATGAGAACAAATGACAGAGAGAGATTCAACAACGGGAAACAACCAAATGCATTTTCATGTATCTGGAAATCAGAATAGACATTGATGATGCGTGAAAGGACTTAAGCTTAAAGAAGACTTAAATCTAGGTTTGGAGCACCAGGTCATTAAATCATTGCCAATTAAGGTTCTATGAAGCAAGGTCCTAGAGGAATATAAATAACGCCCTACAGACAAAGTACTAAGTTTACAATACTTATGAAACTCTTTCAATGTTTTACATCCTCATTACTGCTTCACATGATTAGGATACACGTTTAGGTTATAAATAATGATGCAGATATATTCAAGGTTAAAATACTAAGATTAAGAGGGAATGCCTTGGGCTCCCTGCTTTAGCAATCAACACTGACAAACCTTCATTTAGCCACACCACAACCCCCGCCACCCCCCCAAAAAGAAACCAACTTAGAAATTTCATTTAAATTCCTGAGTCACATACATTCCCACCAATTTGATTCACGAAGATTAAGGGCAAATTATTACACTAATGCAACAATTGGTGAATGAAACAATATTAAGAAAAACAACAACAGGTTTTTACCTTATCAGATATAATGGGAACATGACGACCATATGTCATAGGAACAATTGCCATTTGACCAACATACTTGGAATATCGCTCATCCTGCAGAAAAAAATGAAAAAATATGGAATCAATGTAATGTGTCACTCATAAAAGGACAGAGTTGTGAGTTATCACTTAACGTGCAAGTTTTGTTGGCTAGCCTATAGCCTTATTCGTGGTTTGTTCCAAGAAAGGCAGGATGAGTGGGTGAAAGGAATGGAAGAATACTTATGTAACCAATCATTGGGGCAAGAAAAAAAGACCACAATGTTTTTCACTTAAAAGAAAGAGCTTTTTCCATGTTGCAATCAAAGATTATTCAGTTGATTCATTTTTGGTTATGTTGCTTAAGTTAACCACCATGTTTGTCTTTTTTTTCCTCTTTCCAGATAATTTATGTATGTCATTTAGTTAAATTGAACACTAAACATTAAAAGAAAGAGCATTTTCAAGTTAACCGACCACTGGTGGTTATCCAAGTTAACCACTATGTTTATCATTAAAAGAAAGAGCTTTTTCCAAGTTAATCAATCATTGGTGCTTTTATCCATGTGACATCCTATAAAATGTCCAAGGGAAAACTGAAAAGTAATGAGTGCCTGAAGAATTTTCTTAAATCATACAAGCAGTGAAAAGCATTTTCTATTTATTAAAACAACCGTAACTTTCTATTTATTCAATGAAAAGACCTATCATATTAATAATTCCTCACCCAAAAGCCTTTCTTCAGGCCATTAGATAGCGGGCTTTACTTCTTAATAGATGCACCCAGTCATTGGATAAAGATAATTGTTAGGTACACTAAAAAATTTACTCAAAAATAAATGAAATAAACTGGAAATATTAAATTAAAATTTTCTATAGGATTTATGACTATTGCAATGAAAATATATAATGCCGGTCGTGAACTTGCATTTCATAAGGAATATAATAATTCAACAGTATCTAGTTTAATAATCTTAAAGCAAGATAATTATCAAATTAGATCATTTCACATAGAGGTGAGAAGGCATGTTTACAGAAAGTAAAATTAGAGGACCATGTCAATTACCAGAAGTAATTACCAAGCATCTGGCCATCCATCTCTTAACTATTACTTCAATAAAAATAAAGGTGCTATACCTGAGGATGCACAGCAATAGCTACATCACCAAACAAAGTTTCAGGCCGCGTCGTTGCTATTGTCAAGAAATCACTCCTATACAGAGAACATATATAAAGTATCAGTCATAATATGTGGCAATTCCAGACAGAGATGCATGTTGATCTAATTGAGGACATTTAAGATTTATGTATATATGAATGAAGCATACGTAAACTTTATACCATACAATCTCCAATAAAAATCATGCATGTTTAAGTACAATTAAATTCTCTACTTGCACATTTCAATAAGAATAAAAACTTTGGAGCTCGCAAGGTAACATCATATTCCCTGCCTTCTCTTACTACTGTATCTTTTACTCATGCAATTTTGAATCTAATTTTGCTGTCTTACTACATTTTCTCCTTTCAGTTACTCAAGTCCCTTCATGTTCCAGAAAAAGTAAAGCACACACGTATCAAAGTACTTAATATAGCAAGTGACTATCTAGTGAATACCTTGAACCTCCAGCAACTCGATACTTAATATAATATAGGGTACCAGGCTCTTCAGAATATTCTACTTCCTAAGCAAAAAAGCCAAAAGATAATGTTAAATGATGAAGAATTTAACTCAAATGCAGAACAATAAGCAATATCCCCATGAAATGATGAAACATTCATACCAAGTCTGAAACAGCCGTCTGTAACTTGGGAGACCAGTTAACCATGTAAGACCCTATAAGAAAAGATCAAATAGTTAAACAACAGTGGCAATTAATTAGGTTACGTAGACTAGAATTGTACAATAAACAATCAGTTAAAATCAGAAAAATCCGAGCTGAGCTGTATAATTGAATAAGTAATAAAATTAACCAAAAAACAAAGACTCCTACCACCAAGCATCAGAGAATCAATTTAATTGTCACCATGAAAAATAACTGTTCCCAAAAGGGAGCTTCTAAATTTAAAACCCCCTTCCCTTCTGTCTTGTTACTAAGCTATTTCCAGAGCAGAAATTCTACATGTGTTTTGAACAAATATGGATGTACAGACATGTCTATCTACATCAATTCCATGTCAGCCAAGTGTGACCAGTCAATGTCTCAATGAACAAGACCTGGAACAGAGGTCAAACAGAAGATAGGTGCTCCTCAAATAATGCATTCCAAGGCGAAAAGATATAGAAAATCATTCTTAAAAGCTAATATTAGTCTTTCTTTGTTGTTTTCCACTTGATTTTATAATTTCTTTTAGCTTTGGGTGAGGGGAAAGATGCAATCAAAATTTTCTTCTTTCTCCCTATTATATTATTAGGATCAAATGTTAAAATAAGCTGAAAATAAACATATTAAAAGACTTTGTTCACATACTATTGCTTTCAGTGAGCAAAGTTCAAAGTGTTAGTTTTCAATGGAATTTAGGCATATACCTTGATAGATTAAACCTTTTTCATGGAGTTTAACAAACGCCTCAACAACAGCTCCTGCAATAGGAAGGCAAGGTTCAGAATACATAACCTAACAAATAAACCTAGCCTACTACCATTTGAACAAATGTAAGCGCTTTATATTATTGTTGTTATTATTATTTTACAACAAGAACAACAACAACAACCACTACTAGTCCTATATTCTCACCGTACATGTGATGCAAAGATTTCAAATTATGTAACAAATAATAGTAAACAGGTTGAGGATTGTTAACTTTACACATAATTTTAAAAGACTTTGTAGACTGGCTACATTCCACTTCTACTAGATAGAAAACTGGTCTTACGACTTAGCTGCTCATCAAGGGTGAACCTTTCTCTAGTCCAATCACAAGAAGCCCCAAGTCTTTTAATCTGATTTGTAATGGTCCCACCATACCTGGAAATACACAATCCAGTAATAACAAAAAAAGAGAAGAAATAAATAAAAGACAGAACAAAGTAGTACCTAAACCAATGCAACCTTAATGGTCAAATGTGAAAAGGCAACTGGCAAAAGCAAGAAAATTCCATAATTATCAGTGTTTGAAAAAAGAAGAACTATAGATTTGATTCAGAGGTATAAGTTGTGTACAAACCCCCCCCCCCACCCCCCCCCCCCAAAAAAAAAAAAAAACTAAAAAAAGAAAGAAAATAACAAAATAACATGAAGGATATGCACAAAGTTACAGCATTCAACATCAGGAAAAAACAGCATAGAGAACCAAGTATGGAAGTAATTTAAGGAAACTATACTTCTCTTCCACTCCCAAACTCGTTTTGCAAATTCATCTCTGCCCAGTTTCTACCCTTTTTATTCCTTCAGATGCCAACATTCTTTCCACAACCAACTGGGAAAAGAAGGTAAAATAGCTTCAATAATTTTTTTTTAATTCAACAGGATACAACTCATTTGCTACATGGAACATTATGTATATTGAGGGCAGTGAATGCAAAGAATATAAATCCATACTAAAAATGAAAATAAAATTTTACAGAGAAGAAATTAAAAAACAAAATATGATCCTAATGATTAAATCATTCGCAGAAATATTACATAAGTAAAGAATGGTCAAATAAAAGTGCTTAATCCTCACAGGGGTTGATAAAATATTCCAAAATATGTCTCTGTTTTTTTTTTTCCTATTTTTAGGGATCACTAATGCAGAAAGCATGATCATCTATAGACTAACCTGAGTCGCAATACCAGCATGATCAGTCCCAGGAAGCCAAAGTGTTGGTCTTCCCCTCATGCGATGGTACCTAACCATGATATCCTAAAAAAGACCACCAAAGAAGACAAATACAGAAAATAAGCATGGCAAAGCCAATAAAAATAATACCACTAAAACATAAAATATTTGTAATGTCTAAAAAATACAGGTTAGAATCTGCTAGAATCAGAAGGATCCTTGGATCTTGATATCTCATCCTCCTCCAAAACTTCATCTCGTTGCATCCTAACACCACTACCCCCATCCAATAAAGGGGAACATCATTCTTTTCACTAAGAAAACCATGTTCTGAGGATAAGAAATTACTTTGACCACCGTAGACTCAAATGCCACCATGAATTAAATCACAGTTATTGAACATGTTACATGAAACATCCTTCTGTGTGAGATGCAATGCTCACATGTAATTATCTGCACTATTAAAGTTTATAAAAGATTCAGAAAACCAAAAACATTGTATCAATATGAATCCTACATGTATAAAACCTCTAGTGAAACAAGTAACAAATGCTAATTAAGGTCCCTTTTGAAGCATCTTAAAATCATTTTCACAACCTCAAGAGTCACAAACATTGCATGTCCCATGTGCAGAGAACCAGTAACGTTAGGCGGAGGCATTGATATGACAAAAGGATCACTTCCCCGGTCAAATTTTGGCCTCAAATACCCTTGAGACTGCCACCTGACATCCAAGAATTACATAAAAACATCATCTCAATAGAAACATATGTTAACAAGGTCTGCTACAAGTAATGCACAGAACCATATCTAAATGAGGTCATTCCACCTTCCAAAGCCTGTATGCAACAGTTTCACAAGAAACCTTTTAAACAGTTAGTTCAGAACCAAACAACAGTAGCTCAAAAATGCATCAACAGACATATCCCTTCACAGTAAAATAAATAAATAATACAATCCTTAGGGCTTAGAAAACATACATAGAAAACTATAGTCACAAGTGAATAAGGGTTTTTCCTTATCATGAGATAGACAAGCAACCAAAAGTAAGAAGTTAGACTAAGAGATAATATTATTAAAATAGCTTCCTCCCTTGATTACTATGAGACACATCCCATAATAGCCCCAAATGAACCTAAGTAAAGCTCATAAGTTGCATTCTATCACTTACATTTTAACTTCATTAAGATGAACATATTTATTGCATCAAAGATATGGACTAATCAACATAAAACCTAAAAAATTCAATTTTAAAAAATAGAATCGATAATAAAAAAAGAGTCAAAATAAAAAACAAATTATCTGATTCAAGAAAAAAATACCAATTGTATATCCGCTCCTCTGAAGTAAAATCAAAAGACTTTGCTAACTCTGGAGAAGTGAAAACGCCATTCTCTGATGCAACAACTGAAAAGGCAACAAGAAATTGCATACATAAGCGACTCAAAAAATTACCCTCCACAACGAATATACTAAGATTTTACAAACATTCATCTCCTAATTTCATCCACTAAGGCCATTTGATTATTACTTTTAGTAGCTTTTTCCTTGCTCAAAAGTTACTAAAAAGTAAAAGAAAATAGCAAAATGCATAATTATATCATATTACATGAAAAATGAGCAGTTAAACTAATATGCACAACACATTCAGACGTAAGTTTTCCCTTTAAAAGTAAAACACTGCATTCCCTTGCACAAAAACTTTTAACTATTTTTCTCATATTATAGGGTTTCTGCCCTCTGAATTCATCCAAATTTTCACGAAACTTGCCTTTTCAAGTTCATTTTTCTACTCTGAATTTTCTAAGGATACAAATAGAAACTAAGAAAAAAAAAAACGAAAAACAATTGCAGAAAATGCTACACTATTCGAGTTCATTTTCTTACGCTGAATTTTCTAAGGAAACAAACAGAAACTAACTGGAGAACATAGACTCTTTAATTTTAATTTTCCTCCACTTTCTCAGCAACGAAAAAGAAAAGAGCCAGATAACAAAGTGAAGAAAAACTTTTTTTTTTACCAGCAAAGCTCCGACGCTTTATCGAACTGAAACCAGACAGAGAGAGAGGAAAGCAAAAACGGCGATGTTTGGCAAAGAGAAGAGGGTTGAGGGTGTAAGCAGAGCGAGAAGATAAAAGAAAAGGAGGAGAGAGAGCCATTTGGTGGAGACTCATTTCTCAAAGAAGAGTGATTTTCCTTTTTTTAAAGAGCCTTTTAATATATTTTTGTATTTCCTGGCGGGGTTTTAGCTTTCACCTGCTTCGAGTTGAAGCCTTCTACTGATATGTAAGGATAATAGAAAATTAGGGACGATGGAGATCGACATGTGGATATAGAAAGAAAATTTATGTAATAAAAAAAAGGCATACATTTTTTTAAAGAAAAAAATACTAAAATTTGTTAAAATAAATATTTTAGTAAAATTGTTTTAATGTTGTATATATATTATTAATTATTAGAAAATATTTTTTATTAATAAATAGAGTATTCTTTTCTTTTTAGAGTAGAACTTTTATGAAACAATAAATATAACGAAAATATTACACAATTGAGTAGTATTAAATGTTAGATTTCATTTTCATAAGACATTTGTTAGATGGTTAAGTAAATATAGAATTGTAGAGTCTAAAATTTTTAAAATATTTTATATATTATATATTTTAAATATTAACTTATATTATGAGAATATAATAAAAAAGTATTAATACACTTTTTATGTTGCTCAAAGATTAGTGGAAATAGGAAAGTTAAGAAATTATTACTTGATTGATAGATTAATTCATCTTGTTTTAATTTTTTCAATTTTTATAGTAACTACAGAAAGAACACTTTTCAAAAATAAAAATTATAAAAACAAAACTTTAAAATAAAATAAATAATGAGTTTTTTGTAAATAATTTAATTGTTTATATTTAAAAAAATCTTGTTAACTTTTTCAATACAAAATCAATAATTGATAAATTGGAACTCAAGAAATATTGTCGAGCATAATTTTTTTAAAAAATTATTATAATTTTTTTTATTACATGTTATATAAAATTATTATATATTATAAATTTTTTATTATTAATTAAATTCAATATATTAATTTTATAAATTTTGTGACAGGAATATAATCTTTTTACCTGCTTTGGGTTATTAAATTTAAATTTGAATCTTTTATAATTAAAATGATATATATTTATTATTGAATCAAATGTTAATATATTCAAATATTGGATTAATCAACTATGGCTTACTATAAGCAAGGGCTTTAAATTTAATTCGCTGGTATTATATAGTTTTTTTCAATAAATGCAAAAGGCCCAAACGTATGGTAAGTTTTTCCAAAAAAAAGTAAAAATGACAATGCGTAATAATTTGTACACTTATTACCATTTATTACAGCCATAAAAATATTCATCAATATATGGTAAGATTGACAAAAAAAAGGAAACTGAAAATTGGAATTTGAATTTTTAAAAATTCTTAAAAAACATTTATGGGTTCAATTCCTCTTCGTAATTTTTGGAAAAATATTTGATGTATTGATAATATATCAAATATTAATTCTTATCTTTGACTTTTCATTGTTACCATTTATGTATAAAAAATCTACTATCAATAATTTTGTCTCATAAATATAAGTGACAGATCATATGTATCTTATCAATTACAAAAATTTCAATCTAAAAAATTATTACATTACGTTATTACATGTACCACTAATCAAAATATATACAACACGTAATTAAAATATATCATTTCAACATACATTTGTCTACGATTTTGCATTAATGCGAAAAATTTATAGTTATAAACGTGTGCAAATAAGTCAGGGGAATAGGTGATTAATAATATCTTAAACAAAATTATAGGCCAGATAAATAATCAATGAAGGTTAGGTAGGTCTAGTTGGCTCCAGCAAAGGTCATTAAAATGTTACTAAACCAGTGTAAATTGCCTTGCTTATCTCACATCAGCAGAGTACATAAATAGTAGAAGATCCTTTTTGTAAATTACCAAATAACAAATACTAGCACTTGGATGAGGCTACAGTCCAATTTCACACCCAGAAGGAAGCCATTGGTATTCAAAGTAGCATCTAATTTCCATCATCCTCTTCAAAATAAGTACAAATAAGCTTAGCAGCTGCCTACATTAACACCGAAAAAACAAAAGCATTTCACCAAACCCATTTCCAATGGCCTTCTCTGCAATCATCCCAAGTCATAAAACCTCTTCTGTCATCAAAATCTCCACTGAAGATCCTGTGAAGTTTACCCCATTTTCGCAGATCAAGGTTGTTCCCGGGAAAATTCAGGCTAGCCAGATTGCAAACTCATCTTTACCTCGAGCATTCGTATCCAAAGACTGGATGTCCAACTCTGACCCATTGCCTGCGTTTAACCTCGACGAGTACATGGTGGACAAGGGACAACGAGTGAACAAAGCACTTATTAAGGCAGTCCCTTTGAAACATCCAATGCAAATTCATGAAGCAATGAGGTACTCCCTTCTAGCTGGCGGCAAGCGCGTCCGTCCTATTCTTTGTATTGCTGCATGTGAGTTAGTAGGAGGAGAAGAGACCCTGGCAATGCCAGTGGCTTGCGCAGTGGAGATGATACATACTATGTCACTGATCCATGATGATCTTCCTTGTATGGACAACGATAATCTTCGTCGGGGAAAGCCTACCAACCACAAGGTGTTCGGGGAAGAAACTGCTATTCTCGCTGGTGATGCTCTTCTCTCCCTTGCCTTTGAACATGTAGCTTCAAAGACGACCAAGAATATTTCACCTGACCGAGTGGTTCGAGCCATTGCTGAGCTAGGGTCGGCGGTTGGATCAGAAGGGCTAGTGGGAGGCCAAATAGTGGATCTTGCGAGTGAGGGAAAAGAGATAAGCTTGAATGAGTTAGAGTATATCCATTTGCATAAAACTGCCAAGCTTTTAGAGGCATCCGTTGTTTGTGGTGCTATAATTGGAGGAGGAAATGATGGTGATGTTGTAAGGGTTAGGAATTATGCTAGATCCATAGGGTTGTTGTTTCAGGTTGTGGATGATATTTTGGATGTGACAAAGTCCTCGGAGGAGCTTGGGAAGACGGCAGGGAAGGATTTGGTCAGTAATAAGGCCACTTATCCGAAGCTGATAGGCCTTGACAAGGCCAAGAAGTTTGCAGGGGAGTTGATGACTCAAGCTGTTGAAGAGCTTGCCCATTTTGATCCGGCAAGAGCTGCTCCATTGTTTCATTTAGCCAAATTTATTTGTGATCGAGACAACTAGTCAAGGATTAACTGGTTTCAACTTTTATTGGAGTGACTTTTGGGAGCGTGCTGGATAAATTTTACTTGTATTTCGTTTGCTTAGTTTCAAAATCAAAAGTCTGCATACATATACAATCGGTGCATTAATCAAATAACTATTTTATTAGAGATTAAGAAGAAAGAGGAGGAGGTTCATGTGTTACTTTATATGATTTTTCAAAAATAAAATATCAAATGTTAAAACTTAAATATAAGATAATAGTTAGTCTTTTTCGATCAACTTGAACTTATGAGAAAAGAAATTACTCAACTAAATACGGTATCCAAACTCTCGAGTTAAAATTTTTTTTTAAAAAAAATATTTTTTTATTTATTGATTGAATGCCTTATTATTAGGTCATGCAATGCTTCTCGAATTCTTTTTCAATTTACACATTCTTTTACATTTAGAATCATGATATACAAACTCATTAACCATTCATCCTACTTATACATAAACAAATACGTTAAAATTTATATATATTTAAGATAATAATTAAAAGCTTTTCTAACTATCAATTTTAACTTATGTAGTAATTAATCACCTAACTTATCGTCAAAGTTGTGAGAAAATGCCTAATCAGCTAAATTGAAAATGTTTCATAATCTTTATTTTTTAAAAAAAAAAATTAATCAAGTGTCTCAACATGTAGTTAGAGGGATTGTTTAAAATCTCATAGGAATCTAAAATGTCGCACACTCATCTTATCGTTGAACAAAATTAAAGGGATTGTTTATAGTTATTCTGCTTTATCTGATTGCCACTCTTTGTTATTAAGTTTTCTTTCGATTCTTGAAAAAAAAAAGAAAAAGAAAATGCATGTGAACTGTCCAAGTAATAATTAATTAAAAGTTGATAGCTTGGCAACCACACATTAAAGCAAAAAATCATTTTCCTCGATTCAGGGGTAACGATATATATATATATATATATATATATATATATATATATATATATATATAATGTATGTATCTCATTTAAAATTCATGAACAATGTATAAGTTGTTTTTTTAAGCATGTTTCTAAACCTTGAAAAAAAGTTCAGGCAAGCGCAAGCTGGCAGGATAAACATTTCCAGAACAATAGCCCTTAACCTTTAAGCAACACTAGCCAAGTTGGGTCGGTTTGTTGCATCTTGAATCAACTTCATTAGTTTAACCTCTGAGGCAAGAGATAAAAATAGCTATAAATAGCAGTTGATTCAGGCTACTAGGGGACTTCAATTCATACTAGAAAGAACTAAGCATGGCTAGGGCATTATATATATAAGGCCAAAAAAGTAAAGGTAGGTGTGTTTCAATGGCTCTCTTCAACCAATACCCCAAGTCATGACAATTCAACTAGTCTTGCATTATTACCTCGGAAATGATCATATGCCATTTTGGTAATGTAAAGCTTGTTCGTGGAGTGAATTCAGGCCATGAATTTCGCAAACTTATCTTTCGAACAACCTCTGCTGGCAGAAGACTTGCTCACCATTTCACAAGATAAGCGGCCATTAGTAACATTCCAGTTTGAAGAATACTTGGTGGTGAAGGGAAAACAAGTTAACAACTCACTTAATGAGGCAGTACCCTTACGACACCCGATAAAGATTCACGAGGCAATGAGGTACTCTCTTCTTGCTGGCGGCAAGCGTGTCCGTCCTATTCTTTGTATTGCTTCATGTGAATTAGTAGGAGGAGATGAGTCCTTGGCGATGCCAATGGCCTGCGCTCTGGAGATGATACATACTGCATCTTTGATCCATGATGACCTTCCATGCATGGACAACGATGATCTCAGACGAGGCAAGCCTACAAACCACAAAGTTTTTGGTGAAGCAACTGCAGTTCTTGCTGGTGATGCCCTTCTCTCCCTTGCCTTTGAGCATATTGCTTCCAATACGAGAAATATTTCACCTGACCGAGTGGTTTGCGCTATTGCTGAGCTAAGCACAGCGATAGGGTCCCAAGGGCTTGTGGCAGGACAAATGATGGATCTTGAGAGTGAGGGAAAAGAAGTGAGTTTGAATGAATTAGAGTACATTCATGTGCATAAAACCGCCAAGCTTTTAGAAGCATGTCTAGTTTGTGGTACCATAGTGGGAGGTGGAAACACTGCTGACATTGAAAGGGTTAGAAAGTATGCAAGGTGCATAGGGTTGTTGTTTCAGGTTGTGGATGATATTCTAGACGTGACCAAAGTCCTCTGAGGAGCTTGGGAAGACTGCAGGGAAGGATTTGGTTAGCAATAAGGCAACATATCCCAAGCTGATGGGCATCGACAAGGCCAAGAAGTTTGCCTCTGAGTTGATGATACAAGCTGTTGAAGAGCTTGCCTACTTTGATGCTGCAAGAGCTGCTCCATTGTATCATTTAGCAAACTATATTGCTAATCGAGAAAATTAGGGCAGAAATTTTAGCTGTATTAATTCTTTTTATTTGTTGGAAAATAAAAAAGTTGTGGAGTACAAGTTGTCAAATATATATAAGATATTTTAATTTCACAACTGTAATAAGTACTTTTGTTAATTTTCTGAAGGTGGAAAGGATAAATAAAACTTCGAAATCAGCTACAATGCCAAAACACAAAACCTAAAGTTTTGAAAGGGTGTCAGTTCTCAACCCTTTCTTAAACTCTGCTAATGAAACGGAACTGATAGAACTCATGTGACTTGAACATCAACACTTGCACAACCTAGCTCTTTTCAATCAATTCTTCAAAAGCAATTCTCCTCAGCACGAGCATGAGGGCATAGTTGGCTAGATAACCCGATTTTTGCCATGCTATTTGAGAAACAAACAAACAAACCAGCAAAATAAAGAGGTTTACAGTGTACTTGATAGCTCATCTCAACCAGAAAATAGGTTCGTGGTGTGAGGGAATTTTGAAGTGAAACCAGGGAAGAGAAATCAAAGTTGACTCTAAACAAGGTGGTGGTGAGGATGGAGATAAGGAGTCTAGGCTCAGGGTTGACAAGTGCTCACAGGTATGAATGCCGAGATTTTTAAATAAAGATGTAGTGTCTTTCAAACTCATTATGCTCTGCCGGCTAAAACTTAGTAGTAGCTTTTTGATGCTCTACATATAACTGACAACATTTATTTGATATAAGCTTGAGTTTTGGTCAAAAAATTTCAAGCAAAAAGAATCTCCGAATACAAGCTACGAGAGCACCCAACATTGAAAAAGTTTCAAAATGGCAAGAGTTTTACTTGCCCCCCCACCTCCCCCACCCAAAAAAAAAAAAAAAAAAAAACAGAAGGTTTTTACTGCATTAACAATCCCTCAATCTTGAACAGAAAAAGTTTTATCCTCATGATTTTATGCCACCGATGCATAGAAATTATGATTACTACTCAGGCATCAGAAGGCATTCATTTCTTGAAAAAGTTATAGCATGCAACAAAAATATAAATTGCTTTACATGGAATAAGATATTAACTCTAAGAAGGGGTTTTACATGTTAACTATCTCTGTAAATAAATGTGTACTCTCATCTGATAACAAGCATCACAAAATGAAGTCTTTGATCTCAGTTGCATGCCAAGAAGAGTACCACATCTTGTAATATTTTACCTCATTACATCAAATTTTGGGATAGGGTAGATACCTGATAACTTGTATAAAAATAATATACCTGTATAGCAGAAAGAATTAACCCATTACTTTTGGACGCCAACCAGCAATTACATCATCAGGGCTTGCGCGTGTTTTAACGAATGAATCCATCAAGAAAATTGTCTGTTTATGAGAAATTAAGCATGATCAGGAGCTTAGTTCAATATAGTTCTTGTGTATTTTGAACTGAAGAACTAAATATCATGCATCAGATGAATTGCAAATGTAAGAGCACATTAAGATGTAAGAGGGGGAAAGAAAGAGCAAGAATTGTCATCAATTTTTCTCATATCTGATTCTTCATATACTGTAAGTGTTGGCCACAAAAGTAAAATAACAGACGAGAATTTCAAGCACAAACAACATACCTCCATGTAAAATTTCACATAGGGAAGTGTATCTGGAACAGACCATTTCTTATAATGCCCCAAAGCAATCTCAAGATGATATAACTTAGGTCCCAGAGACAAGTCAGCTGCAGAAATCTTCTCCCCATTGATAAAAGGGCCCTTTAAAGGAAATAAAATAAAAAATCAATTATGCAGCAGGTGACTGAGTTCACCAACCAACTTAACAAAACAAGTTATTTCTAAGTCATCAATGATTGTTATCCCACCATCATAAAAAGAACAGGAAGGTGCAAATCTTAACATGTTTAACGAACCAGATGAATCAGTTATTCACATTACTATTATATTGATCAAATAAAATCTATAAGCTGTTCTGCCAAACCAAAAGCAATTGTGAACCATCCTAAGTAAATCAAGAAAGAGTCCTCACATTTTCTTTAATATAATCATTGAATGAGCTTAGCTCATTAAGCAATGACTGCTCTGTTCCATCAGCGGGGTCTTTGCTTTTAAGAAAACCAATAAATGTAGTGAAAATCTTCGAGCCGCTACAAGAGAAAATCAAATGCTAGGCATAAATTCTGAGTTGATAATTCAAAATTGGTCTTTCAGAATGTTGTTAGAGATGAAGCTCAAAAATGTAAAGCAATTATGAGATAGTCATCCTAAATATCAAATCATGACAATTTCTCTAGAAAACTTGGAATTGCAGCCCTTCTTGATGATAAAATGAAGCCTCAACCACTCCAAAAAAAAAAACCAAAAAACAATTACAACTTTCAATTATTTCTTATAAATGCCAACTGATAGAAATTTATGCACTAATGGCTAAAATGACTCTGACCATGGTGAAAGTATTGTGCATTGTTTATTGATCATTTAGCTGAAAAATCTCTGAATATAAACTTCGTAGTATCTACGCACTAAGACCTGTTTAATACTGTCTTTTCAGGTCTTGAGAATGTGCACACAAATCGCCAAAAGCATAAAATTTTAAATACAAAACAGCTGATGGGCATGAAAATATCCAAATACGCCATCCCAATAATTCACCAGACAACCAACATCGACAAAGTAATGAAGATCTTTTCCTTCACCCTGGCTTAAGAGATAAATTGAGGCTTATTCAAGATATTCTGCAGTCTGCTTCTAACTGATTTTTAGTCAACTTTAAAGTCTTCATAGATATATTTTGTCGATGACTAGTTTCATTATTGTTTCCATAACATTTTAAGCTAAAGAGGCAGCCAACTGAGTTACAGATTTTCTGGAACTGTGCTTCAGGGTCCTAGCTTGATTATTTTTTAGACAATTAATCCTTCATGATGCAGGAGTAATAGTTTTAAAAAACTATAGAAAACAGTACTATAGCAGGCACTGCAAACATCATTGTTCACACAACTGTTTGTTACATAATGCATATGGCAGTGAGCAGAGAGTCCTACACTGATGCTTTTTCCGGCGGGGTTACTAATGGTGGATCAGGGTACTTTTCTTCCAGTGACTGTGTAATGACATCAGAATCAGGAACCCACTTCTCCTCAAGTTTTGCTACCGGAACTTTCCCTTCTGGACTGATTTGTAAGAACCTGAATTTGACCAATGCAGTGGTTAAAATATACGATTTCATTATAAAACTAACAAACTAAATATGATTTAGTGATAAAACAAATGCAAAGTTAAAGTATATGATTTTGTGGTAAAAATAATTATTACCATTCTGGCTTGTTTGCCAAATCTACCAACTTCATGTCATAAGGAAGATGCTTTTCCTCGAAAGTCAGCAATACCCTTTGGCAAAAGGGGCCTGAACCGCCCAACCCCACAAACAGTTAACAATATTCCATGAACAACTCCCAAGCATATCATATTACTCACTTCTAAAGAATCGAATTTTCCTATTTCTCACGTTACAAATTTTATTCCCGATTCCTTTCATACACTTATTATACTCTAAGATTACCTCCTTTTATGAGCTAATTTTGTCGCCAACCTATCACATTACTCTTCTTTTACAGTATCCAATTTAAGAAAGCACAGAGCTTCAATCTTTATGCATTCTATTTCATTGCGAATTTTACAAATTCAATAAAGCCAAAACTAAATATACATAAAATTTATTTCTTGTGCTTTCCAATATGTTCACACTCTTCTCCTTTCAAATTTTCTTAAATATCAAAATATAGTTGAAATTAAAATTAAAAAGTAGCTTAACTCTATTACCAATTAATTTCAGCAAATGCAAGATTACAACAACCTAAAAAGGAAAACAAAAGAATTCAACTAAATTTAAAAAAATTTAACTTTTCTTTTCACTTCAAAATTTGTCAGCATGGCAAACAGATGGACCAGTTGAGTTTAAGTAGAGACTATAAGTTCGAAAAAGAAAAAACAAAAGAAAACCCAAGACAGAGAAAGGGATATTACAGTCGCCGAGTTTGTTGGGAGTGGTGACGGAAGCTTTGACGCAGACTTCGAGAGGAGTCGTGGAAGTGGCCGCCATTGTAACTGCGAAGCTTCGAGAAGTTGTGATTCTGGCTCCGTTATGGCGGCATAGGGCGTGGTTCTGAGGGAAGCGGAGGCCAAAGGCTAAGTGGTACTTGAGTGAACAAGACAGAGCTGAGGCTGTCGACATCATTCTGCCGTGAAAATGGGTTGAAGCCAAAGCTTTGGGTTTGTTCTGGGTAAAATTGAGGTTGTTGTTTCGACATGAGGCTCAAACTGCTTATATGTAGTAGAGACGGGGCAAGTGTAAAGGATTACCCATATGACGCCACCTCACTTTTTCCATTACCTGTTTAAAAAGTATAGTGCTTGCGGGTTGGCTTAAATTCAGTGTGAATGGCTTTAATTGGCATGGACATGGAAAACTTTTTTATTTATTATAGTATATTTGTATATTATTATTTAAATTTTTTTTAATATTGATCAATTTTAATATAAAATATTGAATAAGTAGGTATTGTAGGATAAAAGATGGAAAAATTATCCTATGAACTAAGATGAAGTTTTTAAGCTTCACAAATAGAATTAAAAGAAATGTTCTATTATGATATATTCATGAATATTATAAATTTATTAATAATTAAACCAGAATTAGTGTCATAGTTTTGTGATAACCAATATACATGGTTTTTTATAGCATTGTTATTTTTTTTTAATTTTTTACTTTGGCAATGGTTTATCTTAGAAGAATAAGTCCATATTTTATGTCAAATTGTTGATAAAATGATCTCATTTCTTTATTTGTCTAGTATCTTTACTTTTCTAATTGCTTTTGCAAGATAAGAATATTTCTCGAATATGGTTTCTTGCCTTTTCTCTCAATAATGTATGAAAACCAACTAAGAGTTTTTCTTTTTAAAGTGATTGATTATTATCTGTTCTTTGTATGACTCTAGTCTTAAAACCATCTTAACACAATTTGAAATCTACTGGTTTTTGCATTTTATATTTAATAATCATTATGCATTTTTTTTTTGAAAAACAAGAGATAGCTTCCATTGATCAATGAGGGATTAAAGGGTTCCCCTAAAAAGAACAAAAGTTATGTCCAAAAGGCCGGTGAAGGATGATATGCCCTTAAGCAAAGACCAGCATATCTTCTAGAAACACCATAAAGGCAACAAAAAAAGGCACATGAGGACATCAAACCAAAAAAAAAAAAAACTTGG